>NW_028291681.1:300000-456491 GCF_059453375.1 Lepisosteus platostomus
GCACACTGGGGTTAAGATCTGAGTGTGTGGGCTATTCTGAGCCTTGCTGCTACATGGGTATTCAGTTGTCTGAAAAAACGCGTTTATTTCGGGCTGAAAAACACGTTTTGAAAAGTGTACTGTTACTGCCCCATAACTTACATGGGGTTGACCAAACTTGCAGAAACATGTTTATTTCTGCTGAAAAACATGTTTTGACACTTTCAGCACACTGGGGTTAAGATCTGAGTGTGTGGGCTCTTCTGAGCCTTGTTGCTACATGGGGATTCAGTTGTCTGAAAAAACGCGTTTATTTCGGGCTGAAAAATACGTTTTGAAAAGTGTACTGTTACTGCCCCATAACTTACATGGGGTTGACCAAACTTGCAGAAACATGTTTATTTCTGCTGAAAAACATGTTTTGACACTTTCAGCACACTGGGGTTAAGATCTGAGTGTGTGGGCTCTTCTGAGCCTTGTTGCTACATGGGGATTCAGTTGTTTGAAAAAACGCGTTTATTTCGGGCTGAAAAACACGTTTTGAAAAGTGTACTGTTACTGTCCCATAACTTACATGGGGTTGACCAAACTTGCAGAAACATGTTTATTTCTGCTGAAAAACATGTTTTGACACTTTCAGCACACTGGGGTTAAGATCTGAGTGTGTGGGCTCTTCTGAGCCTTGTTGCTACATGGGGATTCAGTTGTCTGAAAAAACGCGTTTATTTCGGGCTGAAAAACACGTTTTGAAAAGTGTACTGTTACTGCCCCATAACTTACATGGGGTTGACCAAACTTGCAGAAACATGTTTATTTCTGCTGAAAAACATGTTTTGACACTTTCAGCACACTGGGGTTAAGATCTGAGTGTGTGGGCTCTTCTGAGCCTTGCTGCTACATGGGGATTCAGTTGTCTGAAAAAACGCGTTTATTTCGGGCTGAAAAACACGTTTTGCAGAGTGTACTGTTACTGCCCCATAACTTACATGGGATTGACCAAACTTGCAGAAACATGTTTATTTCTGCTGAAAAACACGTTTTGACCCTTTCTGCACACTGGGGTTAAGAGCTGAGTGTGTGGGCTCTTCTGAGACTTGCTGCTACATGGGTATTCAGTTGTCTGAAAAAACGCGTTTATTTCGGGCTGAAAAACACGCTTTGAAAAGTGTACTGTTACTGCCCATAACTTACATGGGGTTGACCAAACTTGCAGAAACATGTTTATTTCTGCTGAAAAACATGTTTTGACACTTTCAGCACACTGGGGTTAAGATCTGAGTGTGTGGGCTCTTCTGAGCCTTGTTGCTACATGGGGATTCAGTTGTCTGAAAAAACGCGTTTATTTCGGGCTGAAAAACACGTTTTGAAAAGTGTACTGTTACTGCCCCATAACTTACATGGGGTTGACCAAACTTGCAGAAACATGTTTATTTCTGCTGAAAAACATGTTTTGACACTTTCAGCACACTGGGGTTAAGATCTGAGTGTGTGGGCTCTTCTGAGCCTTGCTGCTACATGGGTATTCAGTTGTCTGAAAAAACGCGTTTATTTCGGGCTGAAAAACACGTTTTGAAAAGTGTACTGTTACTGCCCCATAACTTACATGGGGTTGACCAAACTTGCAGAAACATGTTTATTTCTGCTGAAAAACATGTTTTGAACCTTTCTGCACACTGGGGTTAAGATCTGAGTGTGTGGGCTCTTCTGAGCCTTGCTGCTACATGGGGATTCAGTTGTCTGAAAAAACGCGTTTATTTCGGGCTGAAAAACACGTTTTGCAGAGTGTACTGTTACTGCCCCATAACTTACATGGGGTTGACCAAACTTGCAGAAACATGTTTATTTCTGCTGAAAAACATGTTTTGACACTTTCAGCACACTGGGGTTAAGATCTGAGTGTGTGGGCTCTTCTGAGCCTTGTTGCTACATGGGGATTCAGTTGTCTGAAAAAACGCGTTTATTTCGGGCTGAAAAACACGTTTTGAAAAGTGTACTGTTACTGCCCCATAACTTACATGGGGTTGACCAAACTTGCAGAAACATGTTTATTTCTGCTGAAAAACATGTTTTGACACTTTCAGCACACTGGGGTTAAGATCTGAGTGTGTGGGCTCTTCTGAGCCTTGCTGCTACATGGGTATTCAGTTGTCTGAAAAAACGCGTTTATTTCGGGCTGAAAAACACGTTTTGAAAAGTGTACTGTTACTGCCCCATAACTTACATGGGGTTGACCAAACTTGCAGAAACATGTTTATTTCTGCTGAAAAACATGTTTTGACACTTTCAGCACACTGGTGTTAAGATCTGAGTGTGTGGGCTCTTCTGAGCCTTGTTGCTACATGGGGATTCAGTTGTCTGAAAAAACGCGTTTATTTCGGGCTGAAAAACACGTTTTGAAAAGTGTACTGTTACTGCCCCATAACGTACATGGGGTTGACCAAACTTGCAGAAACATGTTTATTTCTGCTGAAAAACATGTTTTGACACTTTCAGCACACTGGGGTTAAGATCTGAGTGTGTGGGCTCTTCTGAGCCTTGTTGCTACATGGGGATTCAGTTGTCTGAAAAAACGCGTTTATTTCGGGCTGAAAAACACGTTTTGAAAAGTGTACTGTTACTGCCCCATAACTTACATGGGGTTGACCAAACTTGCAGAAACATGTTTATTTCTGCTGAAAAACATGTTTTGACACTTTCAGCACACTGGGGTTAAGATCTGAGTGTGTGGGCTCTTCTGAGCCTTGTTGCTACATGGGGATTCAGTTGTCTGAAAAAACGCGTTTATTTCGGGCTGAAAAACACGTTTTGAAAAGTGTACTGTTACTGCCCCATAACTTACATGGGGTTGACCAAACTTGCAGAAACATGTTTATTTCTGCTGAAAAACATGTTTTGACACTTTCAGCACACTGGGGTTAAGATCTGAGTGTGTGGGCTCTTCTGAGCCTTACTGCTACATGGGGATTCAGTTGTCTGAAAAAACGCGTTTATTTCGGGCTGAAAAACACGTTTTGCAGAGTGTACTGTTACTGCCCCATAACTTACATGGGGTTGACCAAACTTGCAGAAACATGTTTATTTCTGCTGAAAAACACGTTTTGACCCATTCTGCACACTGGGGTTAAGATCTGAGTGTGTGGGCTCTTCTGAGCCTTGCTGCTACATGGGTATTCAGTTGTCTGAAAAAACGCGTTTATTTCGGGCTGAAAAACACGTTTTGAAAAGTGTACTGTTACTGCCCCATAACTTACATGGGGTTGACCAAACTTGCAGAAACATGTTTATTTCTGCTGAAAAACATGTTTTGACACTTTCAGCACACTGGGGTTAAGATCTGAGTGTGTGGGCTCTTCTGAGCCTTGCTGCTACATGGGGATTCAGTTGTCTGAAAAAACGCGTTTATTTCGGGCTGAAAAACACGTTTTGCAGAGTGTACTGTTACTGCCCCATAACTTACATGGGGTTGACCAAACTTGCAGAAACATGTTTATTTCTGCTGAAAAACACGTTTTGACCCTTTCTGCACACTGGGGTTAAGATCTGAGTGTGTGGGCTCTTCTGAGCCTTGCTGCTACATGGGTATTCAGTTGTCTGAAAAAACGCGTTTATTTCGGGCTGAAAAACACGTTTTGAAAAGTGTACTGTTACTGCCCCATAACTTACATGGGGTTGACCAAACTTGCAGAAACATGTTTATTTCTGCTGAAAAACATGTTTTGACACTTTCAGCACACTGGGGTTAAGATCTGAGTGTGTGGGCTCTTCTGAGCCTTGTTGCTACATGGGGATTCAGTTGTCTGAAAAAACGCGTTTATTTCGGGCTGAAAAACACGTTTTGAAAAGTGTACTGTTACTGCCCCATAACTTACATGGGGTTGACCAAACTTGCAGAAACATGTTTATTTCTGCTGAAAAACATGTTTTGACACTTTCAGCACACTGGGGTTAAGAGCTGAGTGTGTGGGCTCTTCTGAGCCTTGCTGCTACATGGGGATTCAGTTGTCTGAAAAAACGCGTTTATTTCGGGCTGAAAAACACGTTTTGCAGAGTGTACTGTTACTGCCCCATAACTTACATGGGATTGACCAAACTTGCAGAAACATGTTTATTTCTGCTGAAAAACACGTTTTGACCCTTTCTGCACACTGGGGTTAAGAGCTGAGTGTGTGGGCTCTTCTGAGACTTGCTGCTACATGGGTATTCAGTTGTCTGAAAAAACGCGTTTATTTCGGGCTGAAAAACACGTTTTGAAAAGTGTACTGTTACTGCCCCATAACTTACATGGGGTTGACCAAACTTGCAGAAACATGTTTATTTCTGCTGAAAAACATGTTTTGACACTTTCAGCACACTGGGGTTAAGATCTGAGTGTGTGGGCTCTTCTGAGCCTTGTTGCTACATGGGGATTCAGTTGTCTGAAAAAACGCGTTTATTTCGGGCTGAAAAACATGTTTTGAAAAGTGTACTGTTACTGCCCCATAACTTACATGGGGTTGACCAAACTTGCAGAAACATGTTTATTTCTGCTGAAAAACATGTTTTGACACTTTCAGCACACTGGGGTTAAGATCTGAGTGTGTGGGCTCTTCTGAGCCTTGCTGCTACATGGGTATTCAGTTGTCTGAAAAAACGCGTTTATTTCGGGCTGAAAAACACGTTTTGAAAAGTGTACTGTTACTGCCCCATAACTTACATGGGGTTGACCAAACTTGCAGAAACATGTTTATTTCTGCTGAAAAACACGTTTTGACCATTTCTGCACACTGGGGTTAAGATCTGAGTGTGTGGGCTCTTCTGAGCCTTGCTGCTACATGGGGATTCAGTTGTCTGAAAAAACGCGTTTATTTCGGGCTGAAAAACACGTTTTGCAGAGTGTACTGTTACTGCCCCATAACTTACATGGGATTGACCAAACTTGCAGAAACATGTTTATTTCTGCTGAAAAACACGTTTTGACCCTTTCTGCACACTGGGGTTAAGAGCTGAGTGTGTGGGCTCTTCTGAGACTTGCTGCTACATGGGTATTCAGTTGTCTGAAAAAACGCGTTTATTTCGGGCTGAAAAACACGTTTTGAAAAGTGTACTGTTACTGCCCCATAACTTACATGGGGTTGACCAAACTTGCAGAAACATGTTTATTTCTGCTGAAAAACATGTTTTGACACTTTCAGCACACTGGGGTTAAGATCTGAGTGTGTGGGCTCTTCTGAGCCTTGTTGCTACATGGGGATTCAGTTGTCTGAAAAAACGCGTTTATTTCGGGCTGAAAAACACGTTTTGAAAAGTGTACTGTTACTGCCCCATAACTTACATGGGGTTGACCAAACTTGCAGAAACATGTTTATTTCTGCTGAAAAACATGTTTTGACACTTTCAGCACACTGGGGTTAAGATCTGAGTGTGTGGGCTCTTCTGAGCCTTGCTGCTACATGGGTATTCAGTTGTCTGAAAAAACGCGTTTATTTCGGGCTGAAAAACACGTTTTGAAAAGTGTACTGTTACTGCCCCATAACTTACATGGGGTTGACCAAACTTGCAGAAACATGTTTATTTCTGCTGAAAAACATGTTTTGAACCTTTCTGCACACTGGGGTTAAGATCTGAGTGTGTGGGCTCTTCTGAGCCTTGCTGCTACATGGGGATTCAGTTGTCTGAAAAAACGCGTTTATTTCGGGCTGAAAAACACGTTTTGCAGAGTGTACTGTTACTGCCCCATAACTTACATGGGGTTGACCAAACTTGCAGAAACATGTTTATTTCTGCTGAAAAACATGTTTTGACACTTTCAGCACACTGGGGTTAAGATCTGAGTGTGTGGGCTCTTCTGAGCCTTGTTGCTACATGGGGATTCAGTTGTCTGAAAAAACGCGTTTATTTCGGGCTGAAAAACACGTTTTGAAAAGTGTACTGTTACTGCCCCATAACTTACATGGGGTTGACCAAACTTGCAGAAACATGTTTATTTCTGCTGAAAAACATGTTTTGACACTTTCAGCACACTGGGGTTAAGATCTGAGTGTGTGGGCTCTTCTGAGCCTTGCTGCTACATGGGTATTCAGTTGTCTGAAAAAACGCGTTTATTTCGTGCTGAAAAACACGTTTTGAAAAGTGTACTGTTACTGCCCCATAACTTACATGGGGTTGACCAAACTTGCAGAAACATGTTTATTTCTGCTGAAAAACATGTTTTGAACCTTTCTGCACACTGGGGTTAAGATCTGAGTGTGTGGGCTCTTCTGAGCCTTGCTGCTACATGGGGATTCAGTTGTCTGAAAAAACGCGTTTATTTCGGGCTGAAAAACACGTTTTGCAGAGTGTACTGTTACTGCCCCATAACTTACATGGGGTTGACCAAACTTGCAGAAACATGTTTATTTCTGCTGAAAAACATGTTTTGACACTTTCAGCACACTGGGGTTAAGATCTGAGTGTGTGGGCTCTTCTGAGCCTTGTTGCTACATGGGGATTCAGTTGTCTGAAAAAACGCGTTTATTTCGGGCTGAAAAACACGTTTTGAAAAGTGTACTGTTACTGCCCCATAACTTACATGGGGTTGACCAAACTTGCAGAAACATGTTTATTTCTGCTGAAAAACATGTTTTGACACTTTCAGCACACTGGGGTTAAGATCTGAGTGTGTGGGCTATTCTGAGCCTTGCTGCTACATGGGTATTCAGTTGTCTGAAAAAACGCGTTTATTTCGGGCTGAAAAACACGTTTTGAAAAGTGTACTGTTACTGCCCCATAACTTACATGGGGTTGACCAAACTTGCAGAAACATGTTTATTTCTGCTGAAAAACATGTTTTGACACTTTCAGCACACTGGGGTTAAGATCTGAGTGTGTGGGCTCTTCTGAGCCTTGTTGCTACATGGGGATTCAGTTGTCTGAAAAAACGCGTTTATTTCGGGCTGAAAAACACGTTTTGAAAAGTGTACTGTTACTGCCCCATAACTTACATGGGGTTGACCAAACTTGCAGAAACATGTTTATTTCTGCTGAAAAACATGTTTTGACACTTTCAGCACACTGGGGTTAAGATCTGAGTGTGTGGGCTCTTCTGAGCCTTGTTGCTACATGGGGATTCAGTTGTCTGAAAAAACGCGTTTATTTCGGGCTGAAAAACACGTTTTGAAAAGTGTACTGTTACTGCCCCATAACTTACATGGGGTTGACCAAACTTGCAGAAACATGTTTATTTCTGCTGAAAAACATGTTTTGACACTTTCAGCACACTGGGGTTAAGATCTGAGTGTGTGGGCTCTTCTGAGCCTTGCTGCTACATGGGGATTCAGTTGTCTGAAAAAACGCGTTTATTTCGGGCTGAAAAACACGTTTTGAAAAGTGTACTGTTACTGCCCCATAACTTACATGGGGTTGACCAAACTTGCAGAAACATGTTTATTTCTGCTGAAAAACATGTTTTGACACTTTCAGCACACTGGGGTTAAGATCTGAGTGTGTGGGCTCTTCTGAGCCTTGCTGCTACATGGGTATTCAGTTGTCTGAAAAAACGCGTTTATTTCGGGCTGAAAAACACGTTTTGAAAAGTGTACTGTTACTGCCCCATAACTTACATGGGGTTGACCAAACTTGCAGAAACATGTTTATTTCTGCTGAAAAACACGTTTTGACCCTTTCTGCACACTGGGGTTAAGATCTGAGTGTGTGGGCTCTTCTGAGCCTTGCTGCTACATGGGTATTCAGTTGTCTGAAAAAACGCGTTTATTTCGGGCTGAAAAACACGTTTTGAAAAGTGTACTGTTACTGCCCCATAACTTACATGGGGTTGACCAAACTTGCAGAAACATGTTTATTTCTGCTGAAAAACATGTTTTGACACTTTCAGCACACTGGGGTTAAGATCTGAGTGTGTGGGCTCTTCTGAGCCTTGCTGCTACATGGGGATTCAGTTGTCTGAAAAAACGCGTTTATTTCGGGCTGAAAAACACGTTTTGCAGAGTGTACTGTTACTGCCCCATAACTTACATGGGGTTGACCAAACTTGCAGAAACATGTTTATTTCTGCTGAAAAACATGTTTTGACACTTTCAGCACACTGGGGTTAAGATCTGAGTGTGTGGGCTCTTCTGAGCCTTGTTGCTACATGGGGATTCAGTTGTCTGAAAAAACGCGTTTATTTCGGGCTGAAAAACACGTTTTGAAAAGTGTACTGTTACTGCCCCATAACTTACATGGGGTTGACCAAACTTGCAGAAACATGTTTATTTCTGCTGAAAAACATGTTTTGACACTTTCAGCACGCTGGGGTTAAGATCTGAGTGTGTGGGCTCTTCTGAGCCTTGCTGCTACATGGGGATTCAGTTGTCTGAAAAAACGCGTTTATTTCGGGCTGAAAAACACGTTTTGAAAAGTGTACTGTTACTGCCCCATAACTTACATGGGGTTGACCAAACTTGCAGAAACATGTTTATTTCTGCTGAAAAACATGTTTTGACACTTTCAGCACACTGGGGTTAAGATCTGAGTGTGTGGGCTCTTCTGAGCCTTGCTGCTACATGGGTATTCAGTTGTCTGAAAAAACGCGTTTATTTCGGGCTGAAAAACACGTTTTGAAAAGTGTACTGTTACTGCCCCATAACTTACATGGGGTTGACCAAACTTGCAGAAACATGTTTATTTCTGCTGAAAAACATGTTTTGACACTTTCAGCACACTGGGGTTAAGATCTGAGTGTGTGGGCTCTTCTGAGCCTTGTTGCTACATGGGGATTCAGTTGTCTGAAAAAACGCGTTTATTTCGGGCTGAAAAACACGTTTTGAAAAGTGTACTGTTACTGCCCCATAACTTACATGGGGTTGACCAAACTTGCAGAAACATGTTTATTTCTGCTGAAAAACATGTTTTGACACTTTCAGCACACTGGGGTTAAGATCTGAGTGTGTGGGCTCTTCTGAGCCTTGCTGCTACATGGGGATTCAGTTGTCTGAAAAAACGCGTTTATTTCGGGCTGAAAAACACGTTTTGCAGAGTGTACTGTTACTGCCCCATAACTTACATGGGGTTGACCAAACTTGCAGAAACATGTTTATTTCTGCTGAAAAACACGTTTTGACCCTTTCTGCACACTGGGGTTAAGATCTGAGTGTGTGGGCTCTTCTGAGCCTTGCTGCTACATGGGTATTCAGTTGTCTGAAAAAACGCGTTTATTTCGGGCTGAAAAACACGTTTTGAAAAGTGTACTGTTACTGCCCCATAACTTACATGGGGTTGACCAAACTTGCAGAAACATGTTTATTTCTGCTGAAAAACATGTTTTGACACTTTCAGCACACTGGGGTTAAGATCTGAGTGTGTGGGCTCTTCTGAGCCTTACTGCTACATGGGGATTCAGTTGTCTGAAAAAACGCGTTTATTTCGGGCTGAAAAACACGTTTTGCAGAGTGTACTGTTACTGCCCCATAACTTACATGGGGTTGACCAAACTTGCAGAAACATGTTTATTTCTGCTGAAAAACACGTTTTGACCCTTTCTGCACACTGGGGTTAAGATCTGAGTGTGTGGGCTCTTCTGAGCCTTGCTGCTACATGGGTATTCAGTTGTCTGAAAAAACGCGTTTATTTCGGGCTGAAAAACACGTTTTGAAAAGTGTACTGTTACTGCCCCATAACTTACATGGGGTTGACCAAACTTGCAGAAACATGTTTATTTCTGCTGAAAAACATGTTTTGACACTTTCAGCACACTGGGGTTAAGATCTGAGTGTGTGGGCTCTTCTGAGCCTTGTTGCTACATGGGGATTCAGTTGTCTGAAAAAACGCGTTTATTTCGGGCTGAAAAACACGTTTTGAAAAGTGTACTGTTACTGCCCCATAACTTACATGGGGTTGACCAAACTTGCAGAAACATGTTTATTTCTGCTGAAAAACATGTTTTGACACTTTCAGCACACTGGGGTTAAGATCTGAGTGTGTGGGCTCTTCTGAGCCTTGTTGCTACATGGGGATTCAGTTGTCTGAAAAAACGCGTTTATTTCGGGCTGAAAAACACGTTTTGAAAAGTGTACTGTTACTGCCCCATAACTTACATGGGGTTGACCAAACTTGCAGAAACATGTTTATTTCTGCTGAAAAACATGTTTTGACACTTTCAGCACACTGGGGTTAAGATCTGAGTGTGTGGGCTCTTCTGAGCCTTGCTGCTACATGGGGATTCAGTTGTCTGAAAAAACGCGTTTATTTCGGGCTGAAAAACACGTTTTGCAGAGTGTACTGTTACTGCCCCATAACTTACATGGGATTGACCAAACTTGCAGAAACATGTTTATTTCTGCTGAAAAACACGTTTTGACCCTTTCTGCACACTGGGGTTAAGAGCTGAGTGTGTGGGCTCTTCTGAGACTTGATGCTACATGGGTATTCAGTTGTCTGAAAAAACGCGTTTATTTCGGGCTGAAAAACACGTTTTGAAAAGTGTACTGTTACTGCCCCATAACTTACATGGGGTTGACCAAACTTGCAGAAACATGTTTATTTCTGCTGAAAAACATGTTTTGACACTTTCAGCACACTGGGGTTAAGATCTGAGTGTGTGGGCTCTTCTGAGCCTTGTTGCTACATGGGGATTCAGTTGTCTGAAAAAACGCGTTTATTTCGGGCTGAAAAACACGTTTTGAAAAGTGTACTGTTACTGCCCCATAACTTACATGGGGTTGACCAAACTTGCAGAAACATGTTTATTTCTGCTGAAAAACATGTTTTGACACTTTCAGCACACTGGGGTTAAGATCTGAGTGTGTGGGCTCTTCTGAGCCTTGCTGCTACATGGGTATTCAGTTGTCTGAAAAAACGCGTTTATTTCGGGCTGAAAAACACGTTTTGAAAAGTGTACTGTTACTGCCCCATAACTTACATGGGGTTGACCAAACTTGCAGAAACATGTTTATTTCTGCTGAAAAACATGTTTTGAACCTTTCTGCACACTGGGGTTAAGATCTGAGTGTGTGGGCTCTTCTGAGCCTTGCTGCTACATGGGGATTCAGTTGTCTGAAAAAACGCGTTTATTTCGGGCTGAAAAACACGTTTTGCAGAGTGTACTGTTACTGCCCCATAACTTACATGGGGTTGACCAAACTTGCAGAAACATGTTTATTTCTGCTGAAAAACATGTTTTGACACTTTCAGCACACTGGGGTTAAGATCTGAGTGTGTGGGCTCTTCTGAGCCTTGTTGCTACATGGGGATTCAGTTGTCTGAAAAAACGCGTTTATTTCGGGCTGAAAAACACGTTTTGAAAAGTGTACTGTTACTGCCCCATAACTTACATGGGGTTGACCAAACTTGCAGAAACATGTTTATTTCTGCTGAAAAACATGTTTTGACACTTTCAGCACACTGGGGTTAAGATCTGAGTGTGTGGGCTATTCTGAGCCTTGCTGCTACATGGGTATTCAGTTGTCTGAAAAAACGCGTTTATTTCGGGCTGAAAAACACGTTTTGAAAAGTGTACTGTTACTGCCCCATAACTTACATGGGGTTGACCAAACTTGCAGAAACATGTTTATTTCTGCTGAAAAACATGTTTTGACACTTTCAGCACACTGGGGTTAAGATCTGAGTGTGTGGGCTCTTCTGAGCCTTGTTGCTACATGGGGATTCAGTTGTCTGAAAAAACGCGTTTATTTCGGGCTGAAAAACACGTTTTGAAAAGTGTACTGTTACTGCCCCATAACTTACATGGGGTTGACCAAACTTGCAGAAACATGTTTATTTCTGCTGAAAAACATGTTTTGACACTTTCAGCACACTGGGGTTAAGATCTGAGTGTGTGGGCTCTTCTGAGCCTTGTTGCTACATGGGGATTCAGTTGTCTGAAAAAACGCGTTTATTTCGGGCTGAAAAACACGTTTTGAAAAGTGTACTGTTACTGCCCCATAACTTACATGGGGTTGACCAAACTTGCAGAAAACATGTTTATTTCTGCTGAAAAACATGTTTTGACACTTTCAGCACACTGGGGTTAAGATCTGAGTGTGTGGGCTCTTCTGAGCCTTGCTGCTACATGGGTATTCAGTTGTCTGAAAAAACGCGTTTATTTCGGGCTGAAAAACACGTTTTGAAAAGTGTACTGTTACTGCCCCATAACTTACATGGGGTTGACCAAACTTGCAGAAACATGTTTATTTCTGCTGAAAAACATGTTTTGAACCTTTCTGCACACTGGGGTTAAGATCTGAGTGTGTGGGCTCTTCTGAGCCTTGCTGCTACATGGGGATTCAGTTGTCTGAAAAAACGCGTTTATTTCGGGCTGAAAAACACGTTTTGCAGAGTGTACTGTTACTGCCCCATAACTTACATGGGGTTGACCAAACTTGCAGAAACATGTTTATTTCTGCTGAAAAACATGTTTTGACACTTTCAGCACACTGGGGTTAAGATCTGAGTGTGTGGGCTCTTCTGTGCCTTGTTGCTACATGGGGATTCAGTTGTCTGAAAAAACGCGTTTATTTCGGGCTGAAAAACACGTTTTGAAAAGTGTACTGTTACTGCCCCATAACTTACATGGGGTTGACCAAACTTGCAGAAACATGTTTATTTCTGCTGAAAAACATGTTTTGACACTTTCAGCACACTGGGGTTAAGATCTGAGTGTGTGGGCTATTCTGAGCCTTGCTGCTACATGGGTATTCAGTTGTCTGAAAAAACGCGTTTATTTCGGGCTGAAAAACACGTTTTGAAAAGTGTACTGTTACTGCCCCATAACTTACATGGGGTTGACCAAACTTGCAGAAACATGTTTATTTCTGCTGAAAAACATGTTTTGACACTTTCAGCACACTGGGGTTAAGATCTGAGTGTGTGGGCTCTTCTGAGCCTTGTTGCTACATGGGGATTCAGTTGTCTGAAAAAACGCGTTTATTTCGGGCTGAAAAATACGTTTTGAAAAGTGTACTGTTACTGCCCCATAACTTACATGGGGTTGACCAAACTTGCAGAAACATGTTTATTTCTGCTGAAAAACATGTTTTGACACTTTCAGCACACTGGGGTTAAGATCTGAGTGTGTGGGCTCTTCTGAGCCTTGTTGCTACATGGGGATTCAGTTGTTTGAAAAAACGCGTTTATTTCGGGCTGAAAAACACGTTTTGAAAAGTGTACTGTTACTGTCCCATAACTTACATGGGGTTGACCAAACTTGCAGAAACATGTTTATTTCTGCTGAAAAACATGTTTTGACACTTTCAGCACACTGGGGTTAAGATCTGAGTGTGTGGGCTCTTCTGAGCCTTGTTGCTACATGGGGATTCAGTTGTCTGAAAAAACGCGTTTATTTCGGGCTGAAAAACACGTTTTGAAAAGTGTACTGTTACTGCCCCATAACTTACATGGGGTTGACCAAACTTGCAGAAACATGTTTATTTCTGCTGAAAAACATGTTTTGACACTTTCAGCACACTGGGGTTAAGATCTGAGTGTGTGGGCTCTTCTGAGCCTTGCTGCTACATGGGGATTCAGTTGTCTGAAAAAACGCGTTTATTTCGGGCTGAAAAACACGTTTTGCAGAGTGTACTGTTACTGCCCCATAACTTACATGGGATTGACCAAACTTGCAGAAACATGTTTATTTCTGCTGAAAAACACGTTTTGACCCTTTCTGCACACTGGGGTTAAGAGCTGAGTGTGTGGGCTCTTCTGAGACTTGCTGCTACATGGGTATTCAGTTGTCTGAAAAAACGCGTTTATTTCGGGCTGAAAAACACGCTTTGAAAAGTGTACTGTTACTGCCCATAACTTACATGGGGTTGACCAAACTTGCAGAAACATGTTTATTTCTGCTGAAAAACATGTTTTGACACTTTCAGCACACTGGGGTTAAGATCTGAGTGTGTGGGCTCTTCTGAGCCTTGTTGCTACATGGGGATTCAGTTGTCTGAAAAAACGCGTTTATTTCGGGCTGAAAAACACGTTTTGAAAAGTGTACTGTTACTGCCCCATAACTTACATGGGGTTGACCAAACTTGCAGAAACATGTTTATTTCTGCTGAAAAACATGTTTTGACACTTTCAGCACACTGGGGTTAAGATCTGAGTGTGTGGGCTCTTCTGAGCCTTGCTGCTACATGGGTATTCAGTTGTCTGAAAAAACGCGTTTATTTCGGGCTGAAAAACACGTTTTGAAAAGTGTACTGTTACTGCCCCATAACTTACATGGGGTTGACCAAACTTGCAGAAACATGTTTATTTCTGCTGAAAAACATGTTTTGAACCTTTCTGCACACTGGGGTTAAGATCTGAGTGTGTGGGCTCTTCTGAGCCTTGCTGCTACATGGGGATTCAGTTGTCTGAAAAAACGCGTTTATTTCGGGCTGAAAAACACGTTTTGCAGAGTGTACTGTTACTGCCCCATAACTTACATGGGGTTGACCAAACTTGCAGAAACATGTTTATTTCTGCTGAAAAACATGTTTTGACACTTTCAGCACACTGGGGTTAAGATCTGAGTGTGTGGGCTCTTCTGAGCCTTGTTGCTACATGGGGATTCAGTTGTCTGAAAAAACGCGTTTATTTCGGGCTGAAAAACACGTTTTGAAAAGTGTACTGTTACTGCCCCATAACTTACATGGGGTTGACCAAACTTGCAGAAACATGTTTATTTCTGCTGAAAAACATGTTTTGACACTTTCAGCACACTGGGGTTAAGATCTGAGTGTGTGGGCTATTCTGAGCCTTGCTGCTACATGGGTATTCAGTTGTCTGAAAAAACGCGTTTATTTCGGGCTGAAAAACACGTTTTGAAAAGTGTACTGTTACTGCCCCATAACTTACATGGGGTTGACCAAACTTGCAGAAACATGTTTATTTCTGCTGAAAAACATGTTTTGACACTTTCAGCACACTGGGGTTAAGATCTGAGTGTGTGGGCTCTTCTGAGCCTTGTTGCTACATGGGGATTCAGTTGTCTGAAAAAACGCGTTTATTTCGGGCTGAAAAACACGTTTTGAAAAGTGTACTGTTACTGCCCCATAACTTACATGGGGTTGACCAAACTTGCAGAAACATGTTTATTTCTGCTGAAAAACATGTTTTGACACTTTCAGCACACTGGGGTTAAGATCTGAGTGTGTGGGCTCTTCTGAGCCTTGTTGCTACATGGGGATTCAGTTGTCTGAAAAAACGCGTTTATTTCGGGCTGAAAAACACGTTTTGAAAAGTGTACTGTTACTGCCCCATAACTTACATGGGGTTGACCAAACTTGCAGAAACATGTTTATTTCTGCTGAAAAACATGTTTTGACACTTTCAGCACACTGGGGTTAAGATCTGAGTGTGTGGGCTCTTCTGAGCCTTGCTGCTACATGGGGATTCAGTTGTCTGAAAAAACGCGTTTATTTCGGGCTGAAAAACACGTTTTGAAAAGTGTACTGTTACTGCCCCATAACTTACATGGGGTTGACCAAACTTGCAGAAACATGTTTATTTCTGCTGAAAAACATGTTTTGACACTTTCAGCACACTGGGGTTAAGATCTGAGTGTGTGGGCTCTTCTGAGCCTTGCTGCTACATGGGTATTCAGTTGTCTGAAAAAACGCGTTTATTTCGGGCTGAAAAACACGTTTTGAAAAGTGTACTGTTACTGCCCCATAACTTACATGGGGTTGACCAAACTTGCAGAAACATGTTTATTTCTGCTGAAAAACACGTTTTGACCCTTTCTGCACACTGGGGTTAAGATCTGAGTGTGTGGGCTCTTCTGAGCCTTGCTGCTACATGGGTATTCAGTTGTCTGAAAAAACGCGTTTATTTCGGGCTGAAAAACACGTTTTGAAAAGTGTACTGTTACTGCCCCATAACTTACATGGGGTTGACCAAACTTGCAGAAACATGTTTATTTCTGCTGAAAAACATGTTTTGACACTTTCAGCACACTGGGGTTAAGATCTGAGTGTGTGGGCTCTTCTGAGCCTTGCTGCTACATGGGGATTCAGTTGTCTGAAAAAACGCGTTTATTTCGGGCTGAAAAACACGTTTTGCAGAGTGTACTGTTACTGCCCCATAACTTACATGGGGTTGACCAAACTTGCAGAAACATGTTTATTTCTGCTGAAAAACATGTTTTGACACTTTCAGCACACTGGGGTTAAGATCTGAGTGTGTGGGCTCTTCTGAGCCTTGTTGCTACATGGGGATTCAGTTGTCTGAAAAAACGCGTTTATTTCGGGCTGAAAAACACGTTTTGAAAAGTGTACTGTTACTGCCCCATAACTTACATGGGGTTGACCAAACTTGCAGAAACATGTTTATTTCTGCTGAAAAACATGTTTTGACACTTTCAGCACGCTGGGGTTAAGATCTGAGTGTGTGGGCTCTTCTGAGCCTTGCTGCTACATGGGGATTCAGTTGTCTGAAAAAACGCGTTTATTTCGGGCTGAAAAACACGTTTTGAAAAGTGTACTGTTACTGCCCCATAACTTACATGGGGTTGACCAAACTTGCAGAAACATGTTTATTTCTGCTGAAAAACATGTTTTGACACTTTCAGCACACTGGGGTTAAGATCTGAGTGTGTGGGCTCTTCTGAGCCTTGCTGCTACATGGGTATTCAGTTGTCTGAAAAAACGCGTTTATTTCGGGCTGAAAAACACGTTTTGAAAAGTGTACTGTTACTGCCCCATAACTTACATGGGGTTGACCAAACTTGCAGAAACATGTTTATTTCTGCTGAAAAACATGTTTTGACACTTTCAGCACACTGGGGTTAAGATCTGAGTGTGTGGGCTCTTCTGAGCCTTGTTGCTACATGGGGATTCAGTTGTCTGAAAAAACGCGTTTATTTCGGGCTGAAAAACACGTTTTGAAAAGTGTACTGTTACTGCCCCATAACTTACATGGGGTTGACCAAACTTGCAGAAACATGTTTATTTCTGCTGAAAAACATGTTTTGACACTTTCAGCACACTGGGGTTAAGATCTGAGTGTGTGGGCTCTTCTGAGCCTTGCTGCTACATGGGGATTCAGTTGTCTGAAAAAACGCGTTTATTTCGGGCTGAAAAACACGTTTTGCAGAGTGTACTGTTACTGCCCCATAACTTACATGGGGTTGACCAAACTTGCAGAAACATGTTTATTTCTGCTGAAAAACACGTTTTGACCCTTTCTGCACACTGGGGTTAAGATCTGAGTGTGTGGGCTCTTCTGAGCCTTGCTGCTACATGGGTATTCAGTTGTCTGAAAAAACGCGTTTATTTCGGGCTGAAAAACACGTTTTGAAAAGTGTACTGTTACTGCCCCATAACTTACATGGGGTTGACCAAACTTGCAGAAACATGTTTATTTCTGCTGAAAAACATGTTTTGACACTTTCAGCACACTGGGGTTAAGATCTGAGTGTGTGGGCTCTTCTGAGCCTTACTGCTACATGGGGATTCAGTTGTCTGAAAAAACGCGTTTATTTCGGGCTGAAAAACACGTTTTGCAGAGTGTACTGTTACTGCCCCATAACTTACATGGGGTTGACCAAACTTGCAGAAACATGTTTATTTCTGCTGAAAAACACGTTTTGACCCTTTCTGCACACTGGGGTTAAGATCTGAGTGTGTGGGCTCTTCTGAGCCTTGCTGCTACATGGGTATTCAGTTGTCTGAAAAAACGCGTTTATTTCGGGCTGAAAAACACGTTTTGAAAAGTGTACTGTTACTGCCCCATAACTTACATGGGGTTGACCAAACTTGCAGAAACATGTTTATTTCTGCTGAAAAACATGTTTTGACACTTTCAGCACACTGGGGTTAAGATCTGAGTGTGTGGGCTCTTCTGAGCCTTGTTGCTACATGGGGATTCAGTTGTCTGAAAAAACGCGTTTATTTCGGGCTGAAAAACACGTTTTGAAAAGTGTACTGTTACTGCCCCATAACTTACATGGGGTTGACCAAACTTGCAGAAACATGTTTATTTCTGCTGAAAAACATGTTTTGACACTTTCAGCACACTGGGGTTAAGATC
Source organism: Lepisosteus platostomus (assembly GCF_059453375.1). Classification (NCBI taxonomy): domain Eukaryota; kingdom Metazoa; phylum Chordata; class Actinopteri; order Semionotiformes; family Lepisosteidae; genus Lepisosteus; species Lepisosteus platostomus. The sequence continues at coordinate 317,941 of NW_028291681.1, forward strand.
TGAGTGTGTGGGCTCTTCTGAGCCTTGTTGCTACATGGGGATTCAGTTGTCTGAAAAAACGCGTTTATTTCGGGCTGAAAAACACGTTTTGAAAAGTGTACTGTTACTGCCCCATAACTTACATGGGGTTGACCAAACTTGCAGAAACATGTTTATTTCTGCTGAAAAACATGTTTTGACACTTTCAGCACACTGGGGTTAAGATCTGAGTGTGTGGGCTCTTCTGAGCCTTGCTGCTACATGGGGATTCAGTTGTCTGAAAAAACGCGTTTATTTCGGGCTGAAAAACACGTTTTGCAGAGTGTACTGTTACTGCCCCATAACTTACATGGGATTGACCAAACTTGCAGAAACATGTTTATTTCTGCTGAAAAACACGTTTTGACCCTTTCTGCACACTGGGGTTAAGAGCTGAGTGTGTGGGCTCTTCTGAGACTTGATGCTACATGGGTATTCAGTTGTCTGAAAAAACGCGTTTATTTCGGGCTGAAAAACACGTTTTGAAAAGTGTACTGTTACTGCCCCATAACTTACATGGGGTTGACCAAACTTGCAGAAACATGTTTATTTCTGCTGAAAAACATGTTTTGACACTTTCAGCACACTGGGGTTAAGATCTGAGTGTGTGGGCTCTTCTGAGCCTTGTTGCTACATGGGGATTCAGTTGTCTGAAAAAACGCGTTTATTTCGGGCTGAAAAACACGTTTTGAAAAGTGTACTGTTACTGCCCCATAACTTACATGGGGTTGACCAAACTTGCAGAAACATGTTTATTTCTGCTGAAAAACATGTTTTGACACTTTCAGCACACTGGGGTTAAGATCTGAGTGTGTGGGCTCTTCTGAGCCTTGCTGCTACATGGGTATTCAGTTGTCTGAAAAAACGCGTTTATTTCGGGCTGAAAAACACGTTTTGAAAAGTGTACTGTTACTGCCCCATAACTTACATGGGGTTGACCAAACTTGCAGAAACATGTTTATTTCTGCTGAAAAACATGTTTTGAACCTTTCTGCACACTGGGGTTAAGATCTGAGTGTGTGGGCTCTTCTGAGCCTTGCTGCTACATGGGGATTCAGTTGTCTGAAAAAACGCGTTTATTTCGGGCTGAAAAACACGTTTTGCAGAGTGTACTGTTACTGCCCCATAACTTACATGGGGTTGACCAAACTTGCAGAAACATGTTTATTTCTGCTGAAAAACATGTTTTGACACTTTCAGCACACTGGGGTTAAGATCTGAGTGTGTGGGCTCTTCTGAGCCTTGTTGCTACATGGGGATTCAGTTGTCTGAAAAAACGCGTTTATTTCGGGCTGAAAAACACGTTTTGAAAAGTGTACTGTTACTGCCCCATAACTTACATGGGGTTGACCAAACTTGCAGAAACATGTTTATTTCTGCTGAAAAACATGTTTTGACACTTTCAGCACACTGGGGTTAAGATCTGAGTGTGTGGGCTATTCTGAGCCTTGCTGCTACATGGGTATTCAGTTGTCTGAAAAAACGCGTTTATTTCGGGCTGAAAAACACGTTTTGAAAAGTGTACTGTTACTGCCCCATAACTTACATGGGGTTGACCAAACTTGCAGAAACATGTTTATTTCTGCTGAAAAACATGTTTTGACACTTTCAGCACACTGGGGTTAAGATCTGAGTGTGTGGGCTCTTCTGAGCCTTGTTGCTACATGGGGATTCAGTTGTCTGAAAAAACGCGTTTATTTCGGGCTGAAAAACACGTTTTGAAAAGTGTACTGTTACTGCCCCATAACTTACATGGGGTTGACCAAACTTGCAGAAACATGTTTATTTCTGCTGAAAAACATGTTTTGACACTTTCAGCACACTGGGGTTAAGATCTGAGTGTGTGGGCTCTTCTGAGCCTTGTTGCTACATGGGGATTCAGTTGTCTGAAAAAACGCGTTTATTTCGGGCTGAAAAACACGTTTTGAAAAGTGTACTGTTACTGCCCCATAACTTACATGGGGTTGACCAAACTTGCAGAAAACATGTTTATTTCTGCTGAAAAACATGTTTTGACACTTTCAGCACACTGGGGTTAAGATCTGAGTGTGTGGGCTCTTCTGAGCCTTGCTGCTACATGGGTATTCAGTTGTCTGAAAAAACGCGTTTATTTCGGGCTGAAAAACACGTTTTGAAAAGTGTACTGTTACTGCCCCATAACTTACATGGGGTTGACCAAACTTGCAGAAACATGTTTATTTCTGCTGAAAAACATGTTTTGAACCTTTCTGCACACTGGGGTTAAGATCTGAGTGTGTGGGCTCTTCTGAGCCTTGCTGCTACATGGGGATTCAGTTGTCTGAAAAAACGCGTTTATTTCGGGCTGAAAAACACGTTTTGCAGAGTGTACTGTTACTGCCCCATAACTTACATGGGGTTGACCAAACTTGCAGAAACATGTTTATTTCTGCTGAAAAACATGTTTTGACACTTTCAGCACACTGGGGTTAAGATCTGAGTGTGTGGGCTCTTCTGTGCCTTGTTGCTACATGGGGATTCAGTTGTCTGAAAAAACGCGTTTATTTCGGGCTGAAAAACACGTTTTGAAAAGTGTACTGTTACTGCCCCATAACTTACATGGGGTTGACCAAACTTGCAGAAACATGTTTATTTCTGCTGAAAAACATGTTTTGACACTTTCAGCACACTGGGGTTAAGATCTGAGTGTGTGGGCTATTCTGAGCCTTGCTGCTACATGGGTATTCAGTTGTCTGAAAAAACGCGTTTATTTCGGGCTGAAAAACACGTTTTGAAAAGTGTACTGTTACTGCCCCATAACTTACATGGGGTTGACCAAACTTGCAGAAACATGTTTATTTCTGCTGAAAAACATGTTTTGACACTTTCAGCACACTGGGGTTAAGATCTGAGTGTGTGGGCTCTTCTGAGCCTTGTTGCTACATGGGGATTCAGTTGTCTGAAAAAACGCGTTTATTTCGGGCTGAAAAATACGTTTTGAAAAGTGTACTGTTACTGCCCCATAACTTACATGGGGTTGACCAAACTTGCAGAAACATGTTTATTTCTGCTGAAAAACATGTTTTGACACTTTCAGCACACTGGGGTTAAGATCTGAGTGTGTGGGCTCTTCTGAGCCTTGTTGCTACATGGGGATTCAGTTGTTTGAAAAAACGCGTTTATTTCGGGCTGAAAAACACGTTTTGAAAAGTGTACTGTTACTGTCCCATAACTTACATGGGGTTGACCAAACTTGCAGAAACATGTTTATTTCTGCTGAAAAACATGTTTTGACACTTTCAGCACACTGGGGTTAAGATCTGAGTGTGTGGGCTCTTCTGAGCCTTGTTGCTACATGGGGATTCAGTTGTCTGAAAAAACGCGTTTATTTCGGGCTGAAAAACACGTTTTGAAAAGTGTACTGTTACTGCCCCATAACTTACATGGGGTTGACCAAACTTGCAGAAACATGTTTATTTCTGCTGAAAAACATGTTTTGACACTTTCAGCACACTGGGGTTAAGATCTGAGTGTGTGGGCTCTTCTGAGCCTTGCTGCTACATGGGGATTCAGTTGTCTGAAAAAACGCGTTTATTTCGGGCTGAAAAACACGTTTTGCAGAGTGTACTGTTACTGCCCCATAACTTACATGGGATTGACCAAACTTGCAGAAACATGTTTATTTCTGCTGAAAAACACGTTTTGACCCTTTCTGCACACTGGGGTTAAGAGCTGAGTGTGTGGGCTCTTCTGAGACTTGCTGCTACATGGGTATTCAGTTGTCTGAAAAAACGCGTTTATTTCGGGCTGAAAAACACGCTTTGAAAAGTGTACTGTTACTGCCCATAACTTACATGGGGTTGACCAAACTTGCAGAAACATGTTTATTTCTGCTGAAAAACATGTTTTGACACTTTCAGCACACTGGGGTTAAGATCTGAGTGTGTGGGCTCTTCTGAGCCTTGTTGCTACATGGGGATTCAGTTGTCTGAAAAAACGCGTTTATTTCGGGCTGAAAAACACGTTTTGAAAAGTGTACTGTTACTGCCCCATAACTTACATGGGGTTGACCAAACTTGCAGAAACATGTTTATTTCTGCTGAAAAACATGTTTTGACACTTTCAGCACACTGGGGTTAAGATCTGAGTGTGTGGGCTCTTCTGAGCCTTGCTGCTACATGGGTATTCAGTTGTCTGAAAAAACGCGTTTATTTCGGGCTGAAAAACACGTTTTGAAAAGTGTACTGTTACTGCCCCATAACTTACATGGGGTTGACCAAACTTGCAGAAACATGTTTATTTCTGCTGAAAAACATGTTTTGAACCTTTCTGCACACTGGGGTTAAGATCTGAGTGTGTGGGCTCTTCTGAGCCTTGCTGCTACATGGGGATTCAGTTGTCTGAAAAAACGCGTTTATTTCGGGCTGAAAAACACGTTTTGCAGAGTGTACTGTTACTGCCCCATAACTTACATGGGGTTGACCAAACTTGCAGAAACATGTTTATTTCTGCTGAAAAACATGTTTTGACACTTTCAGCACACTGGGGTTAAGATCTGAGTGTGTGGGCTCTTCTGAGCCTTGTTGCTACATGGGGATTCAGTTGTCTGAAAAAACGCGTTTATTTCGGGCTGAAAAACACGTTTTGAAAAGTGTACTGTTACTGCCCCATAACTTACATGGGGTTGACCAAACTTGCAGAAACATGTTTATTTCTGCTGAAAAACATGTTTTGACACTTTCAGCACACTGGGGTTAAGATCTGAGTGTGTGGGCTCTTCTGAGCCTTGCTGCTACATGGGTATTCAGTTGTCTGAAAAAACGCGTTTATTTCGGGCTGAAAAACACGTTTTGAAAAGTGTACTGTTACTGCCCCATAACTTACATGGGGTTGACCAAACTTGCAGAAACATGTTTATTTCTGCTGAAAAACATGTTTTGACACTTTCAGCACACTGGTGTTAAGATCTGAGTGTGTGGGCTCTTCTGAGCCTTGTTGCTACATGGGGATTCAGTTGTCTGAAAAAACGCGTTTATTTCGGGCTGAAAAACACGTTTTGAAAAGTGTACTGTTACTGCCCCATAACGTACATGGGGTTGACCAAACTTGCAGAAACATGTTTATTTCTGCTGAAAAACATGTTTTGACACTTTCAGCACACTGGGGTTAAGATCTGAGTGTGTGGGCTCTTCTGAGCCTTGTTGCTACATGGGGATTCAGTTGTCTGAAAAAACGCGTTTATTTCGGGCTGAAAAACACGTTTTGAAAAGTGTACTGTTACTGCCCCATAACTTACATGGGGTTGACCAAACTTGCAGAAACATGTTTATTTCTGCTGAAAAACATGTTTTGACACTTTCAGCACACTGGGGTTAAGATCTGAGTGTGTGGGCTCTTCTGAGCCTTGTTGCTACATGGGGATTCAGTTGTCTGAAAAAACGCGTTTATTTCGGGCTGAAAAACACGTTTTGAAAAGTGTACTGTTACTGCCCCATAACTTACATGGGGTTGACCAAACTTGCAGAAACATGTTTATTTCTGCTGAAAAACATGTTTTGACACTTTCAGCACACTGGGGTTAAGATCTGAGTGTGTGGGCTCTTCTGAGCCTTACTGCTACATGGGGATTCAGTTGTCTGAAAAAACGCGTTTATTTCGGGCTGAAAAACACGTTTTGCAGAGTGTACTGTTACTGCCCCATAACTTACATGGGGTTGACCAAACTTGCAGAAACATGTTTATTTCTGCTGAAAAACACGTTTTGACCCATTCTGCACACTGGGGTTAAGATCTGAGTGTGTGGGCTCTTCTGAGCCTTGCTGCTACATGGGTATTCAGTTGTCTGAAAAAACGCGTTTATTTCGGGCTGAAAAACACGTTTTGAAAAGTGTACTGTTACTGCCCCATAACTTACATGGGGTTGACCAAACTTGCAGAAACATGTTTATTTCTGCTGAAAAACATGTTTTGACACTTTCAGCACACTGGGGTTAAGATCTGAGTGTGTGGGCTCTTCTGAGCCTTGCTGCTACATGGGGATTCAGTTGTCTGAAAAAACGCGTTTATTTCGGGCTGAAAAACACGTTTTGCAGAGTGTACTGTTACTGCCCCATAACTTACATGGGGTTGACCAAACTTGCAGAAACATGTTTATTTCTGCTGAAAAACACGTTTTGACCCTTTCTGCACACTGGGGTTAAGATCTGAGTGTGTGGGCTCTTCTGAGCCTTGCTGCTACATGGGTATTCAGTTGTCTGAAAAAACGCGTTTATTTCGGGCTGAAAAACACGTTTTGAAAAGTGTACTGTTACTGCCCCATAACTTACATGGGGTTGACCAAACTTGCAGAAACATGTTTATTTCTGCTGAAAAACATGTTTTGACACTTTCAGCACACTGGGGTTAAGATCTGAGTGTGTGGGCTCTTCTGAGCCTTGTTGCTACATGGGGATTCAGTTGTCTGAAAAAACGCGTTTATTTCGGGCTGAAAAACACGTTTTGAAAAGTGTACTGTTACTGCCCCATAACTTACATGGGGTTGACCAAACTTGCAGAAACATGTTTATTTCTGCTGAAAAACATGTTTTGACACTTTCAGCACACTGGGGTTAAGAGCTGAGTGTGTGGGCTCTTCTGAGCCTTGCTGCTACATGGGGATTCAGTTGTCTGAAAAAACGCGTTTATTTCGGGCTGAAAAACACGTTTTGCAGAGTGTACTGTTACTGCCCCATAACTTACATGGGATTGACCAAACTTGCAGAAACATGTTTATTTCTGCTGAAAAACACGTTTTGACCCTTTCTGCACACTGGGGTTAAGAGCTGAGTGTGTGGGCTCTTCTGAGACTTGCTGCTACATGGGTATTCAGTTGTCTGAAAAAACGCGTTTATTTCGGGCTGAAAAACACGTTTTGAAAAGTGTACTGTTACTGCCCCATAACTTACATGGGGTTGACCAAACTTGCAGAAACATGTTTATTTCTGCTGAAAAACATGTTTTGACACTTTCAGCACACTGGGGTTAAGATCTGAGTGTGTGGGCTCTTCTGAGCCTTGTTGCTACATGGGGATTCAGTTGTCTGAAAAAACGCGTTTATTTCGGGCTGAAAAACATGTTTTGAAAAGTGTACTGTTACTGCCCCATAACTTACATGGGGTTGACCAAACTTGCAGAAACATGTTTATTTCTGCTGAAAAACATGTTTTGACACTTTCAGCACACTGGGGTTAAGATCTGAGTGTGTGGGCTCTTCTGAGCCTTGCTGCTACATGGGTATTCAGTTGTCTGAAAAAACGCGTTTATTTCGGGCTGAAAAACACGTTTTGAAAAGTGTACTGTTACTGCCCCATAACTTACATGGGGTTGACCAAACTTGCAGAAACATGTTTATTTCTGCTGAAAAACACGTTTTGACCATTTCTGCACACTGGGGTTAAGATCTGAGTGTGTGGGCTCTTCTGAGCCTTGCTGCTACATGGGGATTCAGTTGTCTGAAAAAACGCGTTTATTTCGGGCTGAAAAACACGTTTTGCAGAGTGTACTGTTACTGCCCCATAACTTACATGGGATTGACCAAACTTGCAGAAACATGTTTATTTCTGCTGAAAAACACGTTTTGACCCTTTCTGCACACTGGGGTTAAGAGCTGAGTGTGTGGGCTCTTCTGAGACTTGCTGCTACATGGGTATTCAGTTGTCTGAAAAAACGCGTTTATTTCGGGCTGAAAAACACGTTTTGAAAAGTGTACTGTTACTGCCCCATAACTTACATGGGGTTGACCAAACTTGCAGAAACATGTTTATTTCTGCTGAAAAACATGTTTTGACACTTTCAGCACACTGGGGTTAAGATCTGAGTGTGTGGGCTCTTCTGAGCCTTGTTGCTACATGGGGATTCAGTTGTCTGAAAAAACGCGTTTATTTCGGGCTGAAAAACACGTTTTGAAAAGTGTACTGTTACTGCCCCATAACTTACATGGGGTTGACCAAACTTGCAGAAACATGTTTATTTCTGCTGAAAAACATGTTTTGACACTTTCAGCACACTGGGGTTAAGATCTGAGTGTGTGGGCTCTTCTGAGCCTTGCTGCTACATGGGTATTCAGTTGTCTGAAAAAACGCGTTTATTTCGGGCTGAAAAACACGTTTTGAAAAGTGTACTGTTACTGCCCCATAACTTACATGGGGTTGACCAAAGTTGCAGAAACATGTTTATTTCTGCTGAAAAACATGTTTTGAACCTTTCTGCACACTGGGGTTAAGATCTGAGTGTGTGGGCTCTTCTGAGCCTTGCTGCTACATGGGGATTCAGTTGTCTGAAAAAACGCGTTTATTTCGGGCTGAAAAACACGTTTTGCAGAGTGTACTGTTACTGCCCCATAACTTACATGGGGTTGACCAAACTTGCAGAAACATGTTTATTTCTGCTGAAAAACATGTTTTGACACTTTCAGCACACTGGGGTTAAGATCTGAGTGTGTGGGCTCTTCTGAGCCTTGTTGCTACATGGGGATTCAGTTGTCTGAAAAAACGCGTTTATTTCGGGCTGAAAAACACGTTTTGAAAAGTGTACTGTTACTGCCCCATAACTTACATGGGGTTGACCAAACTTGCAGAAACATGTTTATTTCTGCTGAAAAACATGTTTTGACACTTTCAGCACACTGGGGTTAAGATCTGAGTGTGTGGGCTCTTCTGAGCCTTGCTGCTACATGGGTATTCAGTTGTCTGAAAAAACGCGTTTATTTCGGGCTGAAAAACACGTTTTGAAAAGTGTACTGTTACTGCCCCATAACTTACATGGGGTTGACCAAACTTGCAGAAACATGTTTATTTCTGCTGAAAAACATGTTTTGAACCTTTCTGCACACTGGGGTTAAGATCTGAGTGTGTGGGCTCTTCTGAGCCTTGCTGCTACATGGGGATTCAGTTGTCTGAAAAAACGCGTTTATTTCGGGCTGAAAAACACGTTTTGCAGAGTGTACTGTTACTGCCCCATAACTTACATGGGGTTGACCAAACTTGCAGAAACATGTTTATTTCTGCTGAAAAACATGTTTTGACACTTTCAGCACACTGGGGTTAAGATCTGAGTGTGTGGGCTCTTCTGAGCCTTGTTGCTACATGGGGATTCAGTTGTCTGAAAAAACGCGTTTATTTCGGGCTGAAAAACACGTTTTGAAAAGTGTACTGTTACTGCCCCATAACTTACATGGGGTTGACCAAACTTGCAGAAACATGTTTATTTCTGCTGAAAAACATGTTTTGACACTTTCAGCACACTGGGGTTAAGATCTGAGTGTGTGGGCTCTTCTGAGCCTTGCTGCTACATGGGTATTCAGTTGTCTGAAAAAACGCGTTTATTTCGGGCTGAAAAACACGTTTTGAAAAGTGTACTGTTACTGCCCCATAACTTACATGGGGTTGACCAAACTTGCAGAAACATGTTTATTTCTGCTGAAAAACATGTTTTGACACTTTCAGCACACTGGTGTTAAGATCTGAGTGTGTGGGCTCTTCTGAGCCTTGTTGCTACATGGGGATTCAGTTGTCTGAAAAAACGCGTTTATTTCGGGCTGAAAAACACGTTTTGAAAAGTGTACTGTTACTGCCCCATAACGTACATGGGGTTGACCAAACTTGCAGAAACATGTTTATTTCTGCTGAAAAACATGTTTTGACACTTTCAGCACACTGGGGTTAAGATCTGAGTGTGTGGGCTCTTCTGAGCCTTGTTGCTACATGGGGATTCAGTTGTCTGAAAAAACGCGTTTATTTCGGGCTGAAAAACACGTTTTGAAAAGTGTACTGTTACTGCCCCATAACTTACATGGGGTTGACCAAACTTGCAGAAACATGTTTATTTCTGCTGAAAAACATGTTTTGACACTTTCAGCACACTGGGGTTAAGATCTGAGTGTGTGGGCTCTTCTGAGCCTTGTTGCTACATGGGGATTCAGTTGTCTGAAAAAACGCGTTTATTTCGGGCTGAAAAACACGTTTTGAAAAGTGTACTGTTACTGCCCCATAACTTACATGGGGTTGACCAAACTTGCAGAAACATGTTTATTTCTGCTGAAAAACATGTTTTGACACTTTCAGCACACTGGGGTTAAGATCTGAGTGTGTGGGCTCTTCTGAGCCTTACTGCTACATGGGGATTCAGTTGTCTGAAAAAACGCGTTTATTTCGGGCTGAAAAACACGTTTTGCAGAGTGTACTGTTACTGCCCCATAACTTACATGGGGTTGACCAAACTTGCAGAAACATGTTTATTTCTGCTGAAAAACACGTTTTGACCCATTCTGCACACTGGGGTTAAGATCTGAGTGTGTGGGCTCTTCTGAGCCTTGCTGCTACATGGGTATTCAGTTGTCTGAAAAAACGCGTTTATTTCGGGCTGAAAAACACGTTTTGAAAAGTGTACTGTTACTGCCCCATAACTTACATGGGGTTGACCAAACTTGCAGAAACATGTTTATTTCTGCTGAAAAACATGTTTTGACACTTTCAGCACACTGGGGTTAAGATCTGAGTGTGTGGGCTCTTCTGAGCCTTGCTGCTACATGGGGATTCAGTTGTCTGAAAAAACGCGTTTATTTCGGGCTGAAAAACACGTTTTGCAGAGTGTACTGTTACTGCCCCATAACTTACATGGGGTTGACCAAACTTGCAGAAACATGTTTATTTCTGCTGAAAAACACGTTTTGACCCTTTCTGCACACTGGGGTTAAGATCTGAGTGTGTGGGCTCTTCTGAGCCTTGCTGCTACATGGGTATTCAGTTGTCTGAAAAAACGCGTTTATTTCGGGCTGAAAAACACGTTTTGAAAAGTGTACTGTTACTGCCCCATAACTTACATGGGGTTGACCAAACTTGCAGAAACATGTTTATTTCTGCTGAAAAACATGTTTTGACACTTTCAGCACACTGGGGTTAAGATCTGAGTGTGTGGGCTCTTCTGAGCCTTGTTGCTACATGGGGATTCAGTTGTCTGAAAAAACGCGTTTATTTCGGGCTGAAAAACACGTTTTGAAAAGTGTACTGTTACTGCCCCATAACTTACATGGGGTTGACCAAACTTGCAGAAACATGTTTATTTCTGCTGAAAAACATGTTTTGACACTTTCAGCACACTGGGGTTAAGAGCTGAGTGTGTGGGCTCTTCTGAGCCTTGCTGCTACATGGGGATTCAGTTGTCTGAAAAAACGCGTTTATTTCGGGCTGAAAAACACGTTTTGCAGAGTGTACTGTTACTGCCCCATAACTTACATGGGATTGACCAAACTTGCAGAAACATGTTTATTTCTGCTGAAAAACACGTTTTGACCCTTTCTGCACACTGGGGTTAAGAGCTGAGTGTGTGGGCTCTTCTGAGACTTGCTGCTACATGGGTATTCAGTTGTCTGAAAAAACGCGTTTATTTCGGGCTGAAAAACACGTTTTGAAAAGTGTACTGTTACTGCCCCATAACTTACATGGGGTTGACCAAACTTGCAGAAACATGTTTATTTCTGCTGAAAAACATGTTTTGACACTTTCAGCACACTGGGGTTAAGATCTGAGTGTGTGGGCTCTTCTGAGCCTTGTTGCTACATGGGGATTCAGTTGTCTGAAAAAACGCGTTTATTTCGGGCTGAAAAACATGTTTTGAAAAGTGTACTGTTACTGCCCCATAACTTACATGGGGTTGACCAAACTTGCAGAAACATGTTTATTTCTGCTGAAAAACATGTTTTGACACTTTCAGCACACTGGGGTTAAGATCTGAGTGTGTGGGCTCTTCTGAGCCTTGCTGCTACATGGGTATTCAGTTGTCTGAAAAAACGCGTTTATTTCGGGCTGAAAAACACGTTTTGAAAAGTGTACTGTTACTGCCCCATAACTTACATGGGGTTGACCAAACTTGCAGAAACATGTTTATTTCTGCTGAAAAACACGTTTTGACCATTTCTGCACACTGGGGTTAAGATCTGAGTGTGTGGGCTCTTCTGAGCCTTGCTGCTACATGGGGATTCAGTTGTCTGAAAAAACGCGTTTATTTCGGGCTGAAAAACACGTTTTGCAGAGTTTACTGTTACTGCCCCATAACTTACATGGGATTGACCAAACTTGCAGAAACATGTTTATTTCTGCTGAAAAACACGTTTTGACCCTTTCTGCACACTGGGGTTAAGAGCTGAGTGTGTGGGCTCTTCTGAGACTTGCTGCTACATGGGTATTCAGTTGTCTGAAAAAACGCGTTTATTTCGGGCTGAAAAACACGTTTTGAAAAGTGTACTGTTACTGCCCCATAACTTACATGGGGTTGACCAAACTTGCAGAAACATGTTTATTTCTGCTGAAAAACATGTTTTGACACTTTCAGCACACTGGGGTTAAGATCTGAGTGTGTGGGCTCTTCTGAGCCTTGTTGCTACATGGGGATTCAGTTGTCTGAAAAAACGCATTAATTTCGGGCTGAAAAACACGTTTTGAAAAGTGTACTGTTACTGCCCCATAACTTACATGGGGTTGACCAAACTTGCAGAAACATGTTTATTTCTGCTGAAAAACATGTTTTGACACTTTCAGCACACTGGGGTTAAGATCTGAGTGTGTGGGCTCTTCTGAGCCTTGCTGCTACATGGGTATTCAGTTGTCTGAAAAAACGCGTTTATTTCGGGCTGAAAAACACGTTTTGAAAAGTGTACTGTTACTGCCCCATAACTTACATGGGGTTGACCAAAGTTGCAGAAACATGTTTATTTCTGCTGAAAAACATGTTTTGAACCTTTCTGCACACTGGGGTTAAGATCTGAGTGTGTGGGCTCTTCTGAGCCTTGCTGCTACATGGGGATTCAGTTGTCTGAAAAAACGCGTTTATTTCGGGCTGAAAAACACGTTTTGCAGAGTGTACTGTTACTGCCCCATAACTTACATGGGGTTGACCAAACTTGCAGAAACATGTTTATTTCTGCTGAAAAACATGTTTTGACACTTTCAGCACACTGGGGTTAAGATCTGAGTGTGTGGGCTCTTCTGAGCCTTGTTGCTACATGGGGATTCAGTTGTCTGAAAAAACGCGTTTATTTCGGGCTGAAAAACACGTTTTGAAAAGTGTACTGTTACTGCCCCATAACTTACATGGGGTTGACCAAACTTGCAGAAACATGTTTATTTCTGCTGAAAAACATGTTTTGACACTTTCAGCACACTGGGGTTAAGATCTGAGTGTGTGGGCTCTTCTGAGCCTTGCTGCTACATGGGTATTCAGTTGTCTGAAAAAACGCGTTTATTTCGTGCTGAAAAACACGTTTTGAAAAGTGTACTGTTACTGCCCCATAACTTACATGGGGTTGACCAAACTTGCAGAAACATGTTTATTTCTGCTGAAAAACATGTTTTGACACTTTCAGCACACTGGTGTTAAGATCTGAGTGTGTGGGCTCTTCTGAGCCTTGTTGCTACATGGGGATTCAGTTGTCTGAAAAAACGCGTTTATTTCGGGCTGAAAAACACGTTTTGAAAAGTGTACTGTTACTGCCCCATAACTTACATGGGGTTGACCAAACTTGCAGAAACATGTTTATTTCTGCTGAAAAACATGTTTTGACACTTTCAGCACACTGGGGTTAAGATCTGAGTGTGTGGGCTCTTCTGAGCCTTGCTGCTACATGGGGATTCAGTTGTCTGAAAAAACGCGTTTATTTCGGGCTGAAAAACACGTTTTGCAGAGTGTACTGTTACTGCCCCATAACTTACATGGGGTTGACCAAACTTGCAGAAACATGTTTATTTCTGCTGAAAAACACGTTTTGACCCTTTCTGCACACTGGGGTTAAGATCTGAGTGTGTGGGCTCTTCTGAGCCTTGCTGCTACATGGGTATTCAGTTGTCTGAAAAAACGCGTTTATTTCGGGCTGAAAAACACGTTTTGAAAAGTGTACTGTTACTGCCCCATAACTTACATGGGGTTGACCAAACTTGCAGAAACATGTTTATTTCTGCTGAAAAACATGTTTTGACACTTTCAGCACACTGGGGTTAAGATCTGAGTGTGTGGGCTCTTCTGAGCCTTGTTGCTACATGGGGATTCAGTTGTCTGAAAAAACGCGTTTATTTCGGGCTGAAAAACACGTTTTGAAAAGTGTACTGTTACTGCCCCATAACTTACATGGGGTTGACCAAACTTGCAGAAACATGTTTATTTCTGCTGAAAAACATGTTTTGACACTTTCAGCACACTGGGGTTAAGAGCTGAGTGTGTGGGCTCTTCTGAGCCTTGCTGCTACATGGGTATTCAGTTGTCTGAAAAAACGCGTTTATTTCGGGCTGAAAAACACGTTTTGAAAAGTGTACTGTTACTGCCCCATAACTTACATGGGGTTGACCAAACTTGCAGAAACATTATTATTTCTGCTGAAAAACATGTTTTGACACTTTCAGCACACTGGGGTTAAGATCTGAGTGTGTGGGCTCTTCTGAGCCTTGTTGCTACATGGGGATTCAGTTGTCTGAAAAAACGCGTTTATTTCGGGCTGAAAAACACGTTTTGAAAAGTGTACTGTTACTGCCCCATAACTTACATGGGGTTGACCAAACTTGCAGAAACATGTTTATTTCTGCTGAAAAACATGTTTTGACACTTTCAGCACACTGGGGTTAAGATCTGAGTGTGTGGGCTCTTCTGAGCCTTACTGCTACATGGGGATTCAGTTGTCTGAAAAAACGCGTTTATTTCGGGCTGAAAAACACGTTTTGCAGAGTGTACTGTTACTGCCCCATAACTTACATGGGGTTGACCAAACTTGCAGAAACATGTTTATTTCTGCTGAAAAACACGTTTTGACCCTTTCTGCACACTGGGGTTAAGATCTGAGTGTGTGGGCTCTTCTGAGCCTTGCTGCTACATGGGTATTCAGTTGTCTGAAAAAACGCGTTTATTTCGGGCTGAAAAACACGTTTTGAAAAGTGTACTGTTACTGCCCCATAACTTACATGGGGTTGACCAAACTTGCAGAAACATGTTTATTTCTGCTGAAAAACATGTTTTGACACTTTCAGCACACTGGGGTTAAGATCTGAGTGTGTGGGCTCTTCTGAGCCTTGCTGCTACATGGGGATTCAGTTGTCTGAAAAAACGCGTTTATTTCGGGCTGAAAAACACGTTTTGCAGAGTGTACTGTTACTGCACCATAACTTACATGGGGTTGACCAAACTTGCAGAAACATGTTTATTTCTGCTGAAAAACATGTTTTGACACTTTCAGCACACTGGGGTTAAGATCTGAGTGTGTGGGCTCTTCTGAGCCTTGTTGCTACATGGGGATTCAGTTGTCTGAAAAAACGCGTTTATTTCGGGCTGAAAAACACGTTTTGAAAAGTGTACTGTTACTGCCCCATAACTTACATGGGGTTGACCAAACTTGCAGAAACATGTTTATTTCTGCTGAAAAACATGTTTTGACACTTTCAGCACACTGGGGTTAAGATCTGAGTGTGTGGGCTCTTCTGAGCCTTGCTGCTACATGGGGATTCAGTTGTCTGAAAAAACGCGTTTATTTCGGGCTGAAAAACACGTTTTGAAAAGTGTACTGTTACTGCCCCATAACTTACATGGGGTTGACCAAACTTGCAGAAACATGTTTATTTCTGCTGAAAAACATGTTTTGACACTTTCAGCACACTGGGGTTAAGATCTGAGTGTGTGGGCTCTTCTGAGCCTTGCTGCTACATGGGTATTCAGTTGTCTGAAAAAACGCGTTTATTTCGGGCTGAAAAACACGTTTTGAAAAGTGTACTGTTACTGCCCCATAACTTACATGGGGTTGACCAAACTTGCAGAAACATGTTTATTTCTGCTGAAAAACATGTTTTGACACTTTCAGCACACTGGGGTTAAGATCTGAGTGTGTGGGCTCTTCTGAGCCTTGTTGCTACATGGGGATTCAGTTGTCTGAAAAAACGCGTTTATTTCGGGCTGAAAAACACGTTTTGAAAAGTGTACTGTTACTGCCCCATAACTTACATGGGGTTGACCAAACTTGCAGAAACATGTTTATTTCTGCTGAAAAACACGTTTTGACCCTTTCAGCACACTGGGGTTAAGATCTGAGTGTGTGGGCTCTTCTGAGCCTTGCTGCTACATGGGTATTCAGTTCTCTGAAAAAACGCGTTTATTTCGGGCTGAAAAACACGTTTTGAAAAGTGTACTGTTACTGCCCCATAACTTACATGGGGTTGACCAAACTTGCAGAAACATGTTTATTTCTGCTGAAAAACATGTTTTGACACTTTCAGCACACTGGGGTTAAGATCTGAGTGTGTGGGCTCTTCTGAGCCTTACTGCTACATGGGGATTCAGTTGTCTGAAAAAACGCGTTTATTTCGGGCTGAAAAACACGTTTTGCAGAGTGTACTGTTACTGCCCCATAACTTACATGGGGTTGACCAAACTTGCAGAAACATGTTTATTTCTGCTGAAAAACACGTTTTGACCCTTTCTGCACACTGGGGTTAAGATCTGAGTGTGTGGGCTCTTCTGAGCCTTGCTGCTACATGGGTATTCAGTTGTCTGAAAAAACGCGTTTATTTCGGGCTGAAAAACACGTTTTGAAAAGTGTACTGTTACTGCCCCATAACTTACATGGGGTTGACCAAACTTGCAGAAACATGTTTATTTCTGCTGAAAAACATGTTTTGACACTTTCAGCACACTGGGGTTAAGATCTGAGTGTGTGGGCTCTTCTGAGCCTTGTTGCTACATGGGGATTCAGTTGTCTGAAAAAACGCGTTTATTTCGGGCTGAAAAACACGTTTTGAAAAGTGTACTGTTACTGCCCCATAACTTACATGGGGTTGACCAAACTTGCAGAAACATGTTTATTTCTGCTGAAAAACATGTTTTGACACTTTCAGCACACTGGGGTTAAGATCTGAGTGTGTGGGCTCTTCTGAGCCTTGCTGCTACATGGGGATTCAGTTGTCTGAAAAAACGCGTTTATTTCGGGCTGAAAAACACGTTTTGCAGAGTGTACTGTTACTGCCCCATAACTTACATGGGGTTGACCAAACTTGCAGAAACATGTTTATTTCTGCTGAAAAACACGTTTTGACCCTTTCTGCACACTGGGGTTAAGATCTGAGTGTGTGGGCTCTTCTGAGCCTTGCTGCTACATGGGTATTCAGTTGTCTGAAAAAACGCGTTTATTTCGGGCTGAAAAACACGTTTTGAAAAGTGTACTGTTACTGCCCCATAACTTACATGGGGTTGACCAAACTTGCAGAAACATGTTTATTTCTGCTGAAAAACATGTTTTGACACTTTCAGCACACTGGGGTTAAGATCTGAGTGTGTGGGCTCTTCTGAGCCTTACTGCTACATGGGGATTCAGTTGTCTGAAAAAACGCGTTTATTTCGGGCTGAAAAACACGTTTTGCAGAGTGTACTGTTACTGCCCCATAACTTACATGGGGTTGACCAAACTTGCAGAAACATGTTTATTTCTGCTGAAAAACACGTTTTGACCCTTTCTGCACACTGGGGTTAAGATCTGAGTGTGTGGGCTCTTCTGAGCCTTGCTGCTACATGGGTATTCAGTTGTCTGAAAAAACGCGTTTATTTCGGGCTGAAAAACACGTTTTGAAAAGTGTACTGTTACTGCCCCATAACTTACATGGGGTTGACCAAACTTGCAGAAACATGTTTATTTCTGCTGAAAAACATGTTTTGACACTTTCAGCACACTGGGGTTAAGATCTGAGTGTGTGGGCTCTTCTGAGCCTTGTTGCTACATGGGGATTCAGTTGTCTGAAAAAACGCGTTTATTTCGGGCTGAAAAACACGTTTTGAAAAGTGTACTGTTACTGCCCCATAACTTACATGGGGTTGACCAAACTTGCAGAAACATGTTTATTTCTGCTGAAAAACATGTTTTGACACTTTCAGCACACTGGGGTTAAGATCTGAGTGTGTGGGCTCTTCTGAGCCTTGTTGCTACATGGGGATTCAGTTGTCTGAAAAAACGCGTTTATTTCGGGCTGAAAAACACGTTTTGAAAAGTGTACTGTTACTGCCCCATAACTTACATGGGGTTGACCAAACTTGCAGAAACATGTTTATTTCTGCTGAAAAACATGTTTTGACACTTTCAGCACACTGGGGTTAAGATCTGAGTGTGTGGGCTCTTCTGAGCCTTGCTGCTACATGGGGATTCAGTTGTCTGAAAAAACGCGTTTATTTCGGGCTGAAAAACACGTTTTGCAGAGTGTACTGTTACTGCCCCATAACTTACATGGGATTGACCAAACTTGCAGAAACATGTTTATTTCTGCTGAAAAACACGTTTTGACCCTTTCTGCACACTGGGGTTAAGAGCTGAGTGTGTGGGCTCTTCTGAGACTTGATGCTACATGGGTATTCAGTTGTCTGAAAAAACGCGTTTATTTCGGGCTGAAAAACACGTTTTGAAAAGTGTACTGTTACTGCCCCATAACTTACATGGGGTTGACCAAACTTGCAGAAACATGTTTATTTCTGCTGAAAAACATGTTTTGACACTTTCAGCACACTGGGGTTAAGATCTGAGTGTGTGGGCTCTTCTGAGCCTTGTTGCTACATGGGGATTCAGTTGTCTGAAAAAACGCGTTTATTTCGGGCTGAAAAACACGTTTTGAAAAGTGTACTGTTACTGCCCCATAACTTACATGGGGTTGACCAAACTTGCAGAAACATGTTTATTTCTGCTGAAAAACATGTTTTGACACTTTCAGCACACTGGGGTTAAGATCTGAGTGTGTGGGCTCTTCTGAGCCTTGCTGCTACATGGGTATTCAGTTGTCTGAAAAAACGCGTTTATTTCGGGCTGAAAAACACGTTTTGAAAAGTGTACTGTTACTGCCCCATAACTTACATGGGGTTGACCAAACTTGCAGAAACATGTTTATTTCTGCTGAAAAACATGTTTTGAACCTTTCTGCACACTGGGGTTAAGATCTGAGTGTGTGGGCTCTTCTGAGCCTTGCTGCTACATGGGGATTCAGTTGTCTGAAAAAACGCGTTTATTTCGGGCTGAAAAACACGTTTTGCAGAGTGTACTGTTACTGCCCCATAACTTACATGGGGTTGACCAAACTTGCAGAAACATGTTTATTTCTGCTGAAAAACATGTTTTGACACTTTCAGCACACTGGGGTTAAGATCTGAGTGTGTGGGCTCTTCTGAGCCTTGTTGCTACATGGGGATTCAGTTGTCTGAAAAAACGCGTTTATTTCGGGCTGAAAAACACGTTTTGAAAAGTGTACTGTTACTGCCCCATAACTTACATGGGGTTGACCAAACTTGCAGAAACATGTTTATTTCTGCTGAAAAACATGTTTTGACACTTTCAGCACACTGGGGTTAAGATCTGAGTGTGTGGGCTATTCTGAGCCTTGCTGCTACATGGGTATTCAGTTGTCTGAAAAAACGCGTTTATTTCGGGCTGAAAAACACGTTTTGAAAAGTGTACTGTTACTGCCCCATAACTTACATGGGGTTGACCAAACTTGCAGAAACATGTTTATTTCTGCTGAAAAACATGTTTTGACACTTTCAGCACACTGGGGTTAAGATCTGAGTGTGTGGGCTCTTCTGAGCCTTGTTGCTACATGGGGATTCAGTTGTCTGAAAAAACGCGTTTATTTCGGGCTGAAAAACACGTTTTGAAAAGTGTACTGTTACTGCCCCATAACTTACATGGGGTTGACCAAACTTGCAGAAACATGTTTATTTCTGCTGAAAAACATGTTTTGACACTTTCAGCACACTGGGGTTAAGATCTGAGTGTGTGGGCTCTTCTGAGCCTTGTTGCTACATGGGGATTCAGTTGTCTGAAAAAACGCGTTTATTTCGGGCTGAAAAACACGTTTTGAAAAGTGTACTGTTACTGCCCCATAACTTAAATGGGGTTGACCAAACTTGCAGAAACATGTTTATTTCTGCTGAAAAACATGTTTTGACACTTTCAGCACACTGGGGTTAAGAGCTGAGTGTGTGGGCTCTTCTGAGCCTTGCTGCTACATGGGTATTCAGTTGTCTGAAAAAACGCGTTTATTTCGGGCTGAAAAACACGTTTTGAAAAGTGTACTGTTACTGCCCCATAACTTACATGGGGTTGACCAAACTTGCAGAAACATGTTTATTTCTGCTGAAAAACATGTTTTGACACTTTCAGCACACTGGGGTTAAGATCTGAGTGTGTGGGCTCTTCTGAGCCTTGTTGCTACATGGGGATTCAGTTGTCTGAAAAAACGCGTTTATTTCGGGCTGAAAAACACGTTTTGAAAAGTGTACTGTTACTGCCCCATAACTTACATGGGGTTGACCAAACTTGCAGAAACATGTTTATTTCTGCTGAAAAACATGTTTTGACACTTTCAGCACACTGGGGTTAAGATCTGAGTGTGTGGGCTCTTCTGAGCCTTGTTGCTACATGGGGATTCAGTTGTCTGAAAAAACGCGTTTATTTCGGGCTGAAAAACACGTTTTGAAAAGTGTACTGTTACTGCCCCATAACTTACATGGGGTTGACCAAACTTGCAGAAACATGTTTATTTCTGCTGAAAAACATGTTTTGACACTTTCAGCACACTGGGGTTAAGATCTGAGTGTGTGGGCTCTTCTGAGCCTTGCTGCTACATGGGGATTCAGTTGTCTGAAAAAACGCGTTTATTTCGGGCTGAAAAACACGTTTTGCAGAGTGTACTGTTACTGCCCCATAACTTACATGGGATTGACCAAACTTGCAGAAACATGTTTATTTCTGCTGAAAAACACGTTTTGACCCTTTCTGCACACTGGGGTTAAGAGCTGAGTGTGTGGGCTCTTCTGAGACTTGCTGCTACATGGGTATTCAGTTGTCTGAAAAAACGCGTTTATTTCGGGCTGAAAAACACGTTTTGAAAAGTGTACTGTTACTGCCCCATAACTTACATGGGGTTGACCAAACTTGCAGAAACATGTTTATTTCTGCTGAAAAACATGTTTTGACACTTTCAGCACACTGGGGTTAAGATCTGAGTGTGTGGGCTCTTCTGAGCCTTGTTGCTACATGGGGATTCAGTTGTCTGAAAAAACGCGTTTATTTCGGGCTGAAAAACACGTTTTGAAAAGTGTACTGTTACTGCCCCATAACTTACATGGGGTTGACCAAACTTGCAGAAACATGTTTATTTCTGCTGAAAAACATGTTTTGACACTTTCAGCACACTGGGGTTAAGATCTGAGTGTGTGGGCTCTTCTGAGCCTTGCTGCTACATGGGGATTCAGTTGTCTGAAAAAACGCGTTTATTTCGGGCTGAAAAACACGTTTTGCAGAGTGTACTGTTACTGCCCCATAACTTACATGGGGTTGACCAAACTTGCAGAAACATGTTTATTTCTGCTGAAAAACACGTTTTGACCCTTTCTGCACACTGGGGTTAAGATCTGAGTGTGTGGGCTCTTCTGAGCCTTGCTGCTACATGGGTATTCAGTTGTCTGAAAAAACGCGTTTATTTCGGGCTGAAAAACACGTTTTGAAAAGTGTACTGTTACTGCCCCATAACTTACATGGGGTTGACCAAACTTGCAGAAACATGTTTATTTCTGCTGAAAAACATGTTTTGACACTTTCAGCACACTGGGGTTAAGATCTGAGTGTGTGGGCTCTTCTGAGCCTTACTGCTACATGGGGATTCAGTTGTCTGAAAAAACGCGTTTATTTCGGGCTGAAAAACACGTTTTGCAGAGTGTACTGTTACTGCCCCATAACTTACATGGGGTTGACCAAACTTGCAGAAACATGTTTATTTCTGCTGAAAAACACGTTTTGACCCTTTCTGCACACTGGGGTTAAGATCTGAGTGTGTGGGCTCTTCTGAGCCTTGCTGCTACATGGGTATTCAGTTGTCTGAAAAAACGCGTTTATTTCGGGCTGAAAAACACGTTTTGAAAAGTGTACTGTTACTGCCCCATAACTTACATGGGGTTGACCAAACTTGCAGAAACATGTTTATTTCTGCTGAAAAACATGTTTTGACACTTTCAGCACACTGGGGTTAAGATCTGAGTGTGTGGGCTCTTCTGAGCCTTGTTGCTACATGGGGATTCAGTTGTCTGAAAAAACGCGTTTATTTCGGGCTGAAAAACACGTTTTGAAAAGTGTACTGTTACTGCCCCATAACTTACATGGGGTTGACCAAACTTGCAGAAACATGTTTATTTCTGCTGAAAAACATGTTTTGACACTTTCAGCACACTGGGGTTAAGATCTGAGTGTGTGGGCTCTTCTGAGCCTTGTTGCTACATGGGGATTCAGTTGTCTGAAAAAACGCGTTTATTTCGGGCTGAAAAACACGTTTTGAAAAGTGTACTGTTACTGCCCCATAACTTACATGGGGTTGACCAAACTTGCAGAAACATGTTTATTTCTGCTGAAAAACATGTTTTGACACTTTCAGCACACTGGGGTTAAGATCTGAGTGTGTGGGCTCTTCTGAGCCTTGCTGCTACATGGGGATTCAGTTGTCTGAAAAAACGCGTTTATTTCGGGCTGAAAAACACGTTTTGCAGAGTGTACTGTTACTGCCCCATAACTTACATGGGATTGACCAAACTTGCAGAAACATGTTTATTTCTGCTGAAAAACACGTTTTGACCCTTTCTGCACACTGGGGTTAAGAGCTGAGTGTGTGGGCTCTTCTGAGACTTGATGCTACATGGGTATTCAGTTGTCTGAAAAAACGCGTTTATTTCGGGCTGAAAAACACGTTTTGAAAAGTGTACTGTTACTGCCCCATAACTTACATGGGGTTGACCAAACTTGCAGAAACATGTTTATTTCTGCTGAAAAACATGTTTTGACACTTTCAGCACACTGGGGTTAAGATCTGAGTGTGTGGGCTCTTCTGAGCCTTGTTGCTACATGGGGATTCAGTTGTCTGAAAAAACGCGTTTATTTCGGGCTGAAAAACACGTTTTGAAAAGTGTACTGTTACTGCCCCATAACTTACATGGGGTTGACCAAACTTGCAGAAACATGTTTATTTCTGCTGAAAAACATGTTTTGACACTTTCAGCACACTGGGGTTAAGATCTGAGTGTGTGGGCTCTTCTGAGCCTTGCTGCTACATGGGTATTCAGTTGTCTGAAAAAACGCGTTTATTTCGGGCTGAAAAACACGTTTTGAAAAGTGTACTGTTACTGCCCCATAACTTACATGGGGTTGACCAAACTTGCAGAAACATGTTTATTTCTGCTGAAAAACATGTTTTGAACCTTTCTGCACACTGGGGTTAAGATCTGAGTGTGTGGGCTCTTCTGAGCCTTGCTGCTACATGGGGATTCAGTTGTCTGAAAAAACGCGTTTATTTCGGGCTGAAAAACACGTTTTGCAGAGTGTACTGTTACTGCCCCATAACTTACATGGGGTTGACCAAACTTGCAGAAACATGTTTATTTCTGCTGAAAAACATGTTTTGACACTTTCAGCACACTGGGGTTAAGATCTGAGTGTGTGGGCTCTTCTGAGCCTTGTTGCTACATGGGGATTCAGTTGTCTGAAAAAACGCGTTTATTTCGGGCTGAAAAACACGTTTTGAAAAGTGTACTGTTACTGCCCCATAACTTACATGGGGTTGACCAAACTTGCAGAAACATGTTTATTTCTGCTGAAAAACATGTTTTGACACTTTCAGCACACTGGGGTTAAGATCTGAGTGTGTGGGCTATTCTGAGCCTTGCTGCTACATGGGTATTCAGTTGTCTGAAAAAACGCGTTTATTTCGGGCTGAAAAACACGTTTTGAAAAGTGTACTGTTACTGCCCCATAACTTACATGGGGTTGACCAAACTTGCAGAAACATGTTTATTTCTGCTGAAAAACATGTTTTGACACTTTCAGCACACTGGGGTTAAGATCTGAGTGTGTGGGCTCTTCTGAGCCTTGTTGCTACATGGGGATTCAGTTGTCTGAAAAAACGCGTTTATTTCGGGCTGAAAAACACGTTTTGAAAAGTGTACTGTTACTGCCCCATAACTTACATGGGGTTGACCAAACTTGCAGAAACATGTTTATTTCTGCTGAAAAACATGTTTTGACACTTTCAGCACACTGGGGTTAAGATCTGAGTGTGTGGGCTCTTCTGAGCCTTGTTGCTACATGGGGATTCAGTTGTCTGAAAAAACGCGTTTATTTCGGGCTGAAAAACACGTTTTGAAAAGTGTACTGTTACTGCCCCATAACTTACATGGGGTTGACCAAACTTGCAGAAACATGTTTATTTCTGCTGAAAAACATGTTTTGACACTTTCAGCACACTGGGGTTAAGATCTGAGTGTGTGGGCTCTTCTGAGCCTTGTTGCTACATGGGGATTCAGTTGTCTGAAAAAACGCGTTTATTTCGGGCTGAAAAACACGTTTTGAAAAGTGTACTGTTACTGCCCCATAACTTACATGGGGTTGACCAAACTTGCAGAAACATGTTTATTTCTGCTGAAAAACATGTTTTGACACTTTCAGCACACTGGGGTTAAGATCTGAGTGTGTGGGCTCTTCTGAGCCTTGCTGCTACATGGGGATTCAGTTGTCTGAAAAAACGCGTTTATTTCGGGCTGAAAAACACGTTTTGCAGAGTGTACTGTTACTGCCCCATAACTTACATGGGATTGACCAAACTTGCAGAAACATGTTTATTTCTGCTGAAAAACACGTTTTGACCCTTTCTGCACACTGGGGTTAAGAGCTGAGTGTGTGGGCTCTTCTGAGACTTGCTGCTACATGGGTATTCAGTTGTCTGAAAAAACGCGTTTATTTCGGGCTGAAAAACACGTTTTGAAAAGTGTACTGTTACTGCCCCATAACTTACATGGGGTTGACCAAACTTGCAGAAACATGTTTATTTCTGCTGAAAAACATGTTTTGACACTTTCAGCACACTGGGGTTAAGATCTGAGTGTGTGGGCTCTTCTGAGCCTTGTTGCTACATGGGGATTCAGTTGTCTGAAAAAACGCGTTTATTTCGGGCTGAAAAACACGTTTTGAAAAGTGTACTGTTACTGCCCCATAACTTACATGGGGTTGACCAAACTTGCAGAAACATGTTTATTTCTGCTGAAAAACATGTTTTGACACTTTCAGCACACTGGGGTTAAGATCTGAGTGTGTGGGCTCTTCTGAGCCTTGCTGCTACATGGGGATTCAGTTGTCTGAAAAAACGCGTTTATTTCGGGCTGAAAAACACGTTTTGCAGAGTGTACTGTTACTGCCCCATAACTTACATGGGGTTGACCAAACTTGCAGAAACATGTTTATTTCTGCTGAAAAACACGTTTTGACCCTTTCTGCACACTGGGGTTAAGATCTGAGTGTGTGGGCTCTTCTGAGCCTTGCTGCTACATGGGTATTCAGTTGTCTGAAAAAACGCGTTTATTTCGGGCTGAAAAACACGTTTTGAAAAGTGTACTGTTACTGCCCCATAACTTACATGGGGTTGACCAAACTTGCAGAAACATGTTTATTTCTGCTGAAAAACATGTTTTGACACTTTCAGCACACTGGGGTTAAGATCTGAGTGTGTGGGCTCTTCTGAGCCTTACTGCTACATGGGGATTCAGTTGTCTGAAAAAACGCGTTTATTTCGGGCTGAAAAACACGTTTTGCAGAGTGTACTGTTACTGCCCCATAACTTACATGGGGTTGACCAAACTTGCAGAAACATGTTTATTTCTGCTGAAAAACACGTTTTGACCCTTTCTGCACACTGGGGTTAAGATCTGAGTGTGTGGGCTCTTCTGAGCCTTGCTGCTACATGGGTATTCAGTTGTCTGAAAAAACGCGTTTATTTCGGGCTGAAAAACACGTTTTGAAAAGTGTACTGTTACTGCCCCATAACTTACATGGGGTTGACCAAACTTGCAGAAACATGTTTATTTCTGCTGAAAAACATGTTTTGACACTTTCAGCACACTGGGGTTAAGATCTGAGTGTGTGGGCTCTTCTGAGCCTTGTTGCTACATGGGGATTCAGTTGTCTGAAAAAACGCGTTTATTTCGGGCTGAAAAACACGTTTTGAAAAGTGTACTGTTACTGCCCCATAACTTACATGGGGTTGACCAAACTTGCAGAAACATGTTTATTTCTGCTGAAAAACATGTTTTGACACTTTCAGCACACTGGGGTTAAGATCTGAGTGTGTGGGCTCTTCTGAGCCTTGTTGCTACATGGGGATTCAGTTGTCTGAAAAAACGCGTTTATTTCGGGCTGAAAAACACGTTTTGAAAAGTGTACTGTTACTGCCCCATAACTTACATGGGGTTGACCAAACTTGCAGAAACATGTTTATTTCTGCTGAAAAACATGTTTTGACACTTTCAGCACACTGGGGTTAAGATCTGAGTGTGTGGGCTCTTCTGAGCCTTGCTGCTACATGGGGATTCAGTTGTCTGAAAAAACGCGTTTATTTCGGACTGAAAAACACGTTTTGCAGAGTGTACTGTTACTGCCCCATAACTTACATGGGATTGACCAAACTTGCAGAAACATGTTTATTTCTGCTGAAAAACACGTTTTGACCCTTTCTGCACACTGGGGTTAAGAGCTGAGTGTGTGGGCTCTTCTGAGACTTGATGCTACATGGGTATTCAGTTGTCTGAAAAAACGCGTTTATTTCGGGCTGAAAAACACGTTTTGAAAAGTGTACTGTTACTGCCCCATAACTTACATGGGGTTGACCAAACTTGCAGAAACATGTTTATTTCTGCTGAAAAACATGTTTTGACACTTTCAGCACACTGGGGTTAAGATCTGAGTGTGTGGGCTCTTCTGAGCCTTGTTGCTACATGGGGATTCAGTTGTCTGAAAAAACGCGTTTATTTCGGGCTGAAAAACACGTTTTGAAAAGTGTACTGTTACTGCCCCATAACTTACATGGGGTTGACCAAACTTGCAGAAACATGTTTATTTCTGCTGAAAAACATGTTTTGACACTTTCAGCACACTGGGGTTAAGATCTGAGTGTGTGGGCTCTTCTGAGCCTTGCTGCTACATGGGTATTCAGTTGTCTGAAAAAACGCGTTTATTTCGGGCTGAAAAACACGTTTTGAAAAGTGTACTGTTACTGCCCCATAACTTACATGGGGTTGACCAAACTTGCAGAAACATGTTTATTTCTGCTGAAAAACATGTTTTGAACCTTTCTGCACACTGGGGTTAAGATCTGAGTGTGTGGGCTCTTCTGAGCCTTGCTGCTACATGGGGATTCAGTTGTCTGAAAAAACGCGTTTATTTCGGGCTGAAAAACACGTTTTGCAGAGTGTACTGTTACTGCCCCATAACTTACATGGGGTTGACCAAACTTGCAGAAACATGTTTATTTCTGCTGAAAAACATGTTTTGACACTTTCAGCACACTGGGGTTAAGATCTGAGTGTGTGGGCTCTTCTGAGCCTTGTTGCTACATGGGGATTCAGTTGTCTGAAAAAACGCGTTTATTTCGGGCTGAAAAACACGTTTTGAAAAGTGTACTGTT
Source organism: Lepisosteus platostomus (assembly GCF_059453375.1). Classification (NCBI taxonomy): domain Eukaryota; kingdom Metazoa; phylum Chordata; class Actinopteri; order Semionotiformes; family Lepisosteidae; genus Lepisosteus; species Lepisosteus platostomus. Next base: position 345,444 of record NW_028291681.1, read on the forward strand.
ACTGCCCCATAACTTACATGGGGTTGACCAAACTTGCAGAAACATGTTTATTTCTGCTGAAAAACATGTTTTGACACTTTCAGCACACTGGGGTTAAGATCTGAGTGTGTGGGCTCTTCTGAGCCTTGTTGCTACATGGGGATTCAGTTGTCTGAAAAAACGCGTTTATTTCGGGCTGAAAAACACGTTTTGAAAAGTGTACTGTTACTGCCCCATAACTTACATGGGGTTGACCAAACTTGCAGAAACATGTTTATTTCTGCTGAAAAACATGTTTTGACACTTTCAGCACACTGGGGTTAAGATCTGAGTGTGTGGGCTATTCTGAGCCTTGCTGCTACATGGGTATTCAGTTGTCTGAAAAAACGCGTTTATTTCGGGCTGAAAAACACGTTTTGAAAAGTGTACTGTTACTGCCCCATAACTTACATGGGGTTGACCAAACTTGCAGAAACATGTTTATTTCTGCTGAAAAACATGTTTTGACACTTTCAGCACACTGGGGTTAAGATCTGAGTGTGTGGGCTCTTCTGAGCCTTGTTGCTACATGGGGATTCAGTTGTCTGAAAAAACGCGTTTATTTCGGGCTGAAAAACACGTTTTGAAAAGTGTACTGTTACTGCCCCATAACTTACATGGGGTTGACCAAACTTGCAGAAACATGTTTATTTCTGCTGAAAAACATGTTTTGACACTTTCAGCACACTGGGGTTAAGATCTGAGTGTGTGGGCTCTTCTGAGCCTTGTTGCTACATGGGGATTCAGTTGTCTGAAAAAACGCGTTTATTTCGGGCTGAAAAACACGTTTTGAAAAGTGTACTGTTACTGCCCCATAACTTACATGGGGTTGACCAAACTTGCAGAAACATGTTTATTTCTGCTGAAAAACATGTTTTGACACTTTCAGCACACTGGGGTTAAGATCTGAGTGTGTGGGCTCTTCTGAGCCTTGTTGCTACATGGGGATTCAGTTGTCTGAAAAAACGCGTTTATTTCGGGCTGAAAAACACGTTTTGAAAAGTGTACTGTTACTGCCCCATAACTTACATGGGGTTGACCAAACTTGCAGAAACATGTTTATTTCTGCTGAAAAACATGTTTTGACACTTTCAGCACACTGGGGTTAAGATCTGAGTGTGTGGGCTCTTCTGAGCCTTGCTGCTACATGGGGATTCAGTTGTCTGAAAAAACGCGTTTATTTCGGGCTGAAAAACACGTTTTGCAGAGTGTACTGTTACTGCCCCATAACTTACATGGGATTGACCAAACTTGCAGAAACATGTTTATTTCTGCTGAAAAACACGTTTTGACCCTTTCTGCACACTGGGGTTAAGAGCTGAGTGTGTGGGCTCTTCTGAGACTTGCTGCTACATGGGTATTCAGTTGTCTGAAAAAACGCGTTTATTTCGGGCTGAAAAACACGTTTTGAAAAGTGTACTGTTACTGCCCCATAACTTACATGGGGTTGACCAAACTTGCAGAAACATGTTTATTTCTGCTGAAAAACATGTTTTGACACTTTCAGCACACTGGGGTTAAGATCTGAGTGTGTGGGCTCTTCTGAGCCTTACTGCTACATGGGGATTCAGTTGTCTGAAAAAACGCGTTTATTTCGGGCTGAAAAACACGTTTTGCAGAGTGTACTGTTACTGCCCCATAACTTACATGGGGTTGACCAAACTTGCAGAAACATGTTTATTTCTGCTGAAAAACACGTTTTGACCCTTTCTGCACACTGGGGTTAAGATCTGAGTGTGTGGGCTCTTCTGAGCCTTGCTGCTACATGGGTATTCAGTTGTCTGAAAAAACGCGTTTATTTCGGGCTGAAAAACACGTTTTGAAAAGTGTACTGTTACTGCCCCATAACTTACATGGGGTTGACCAAACTTGCAGAAACATGTTTATTTCTGCTGAAAAACATGTTTTGACACTTTCAGCACACTGGGGTTAAGATCTGAGTGTGTGGGCTCTTCTGAGCCTTGTTGCTACATGGGGATTCAGTTGTCTGAAAAAACGCGTTTATTTCGGGCTGAAAAACACGTTTTGAAAAGTGTACTGTTACTGCCCCATAACTTACATGGGGTTGACCAAACTTGCAGAAACATGTTTATTTCTGCTGAAAAACATGTTTTGACACTTTCAGCACACTGGGGTTAAGAGCTGAGTGTGTGGGCTCTTCTGAGCCTTGCTGCTACATGGGTATTCAGTTGTCTGAAAAAACGCGTTTATTTCGGGCTGAAAAACACGTTTTGAAAAGTGTACTGTTACTGCCCCATAACTTACATGGGGTTGACCAAACTTGCAGAAACATGTTTATTTCTGCTGAAAAACATGTTTTGACACTTTCAGCACACTGGGGTTAAGATCTGAGTGTGTGGGCTCTTCTGAGCCTTGCTGCTACATGGGGATTCAGTTGTCTGAAAAAACGCGTTTATTTCGGGCTGAAAAACACGTTTTGCAGAGTGTACTGTTACTGCCCCATAACTTACATGGGATTGACCAAACTTGCAGAAACATGTTTATTTCTGCTGAAAAACACGTTTTGACCCTTTCTGCACACTGGGGTTAAGAGCTGAGTGTGTGGGCTCTTCTGAGACTTGCTGCTACATGGGTATTCAGTTGTCTGAAAAAACGCGTTTATTTCGGGCTGAAAAACACGTTTTGAAAAGTGTACTGTTACTGCCCCATAACTTACATGGGGTTGACCAAACTTGCAGAAACATGTTTATTTCTGCTGAAAAACATGTTTTGACACTTTCAGCACACTGGGGTTAAGATCTGAGTGTGTGGGCTCTTCTGAGCCTTGTTGCTACATGGGGATTCAGTTGTCTGAAAAAACGCGTTTATTTCGGGCTGAAAAACACGTTTTGAAAAGTGTACTGTTACTGCCCCATAACTTACATGGGGTTGACCAAACTTGCAGAAACATGTTTATTTCTGCTGAAAAACATGTTTTGACACTTTCAGCACACTGGGGTTAAGATCTGAGTGTGTGGGCTCTTCTGAGCCTTACTGCTACATGGGGATTCAGTTGTCTGAAAAAACGCGTTTATTTCGGGCTGAAAAACAAGTTTTGCAGAGTGTACTGTTACTGCCCCATAACTTACATGGGGTTGACCAAACTTGCAGAAACATGTTTATTTCTGCTGAAAAACACGTTTTGACCCTTTCTGCACACTGGGGTTAAGATCTGAGTGTGTGGGCTCTTCTGAGCCTTGCTGCTACATGGGTATTCAGTTGTCTGAAAAAACGCGTTTATTTCGGGCTGAAAAACACGTTTTGAAAAGTGTACTGTTACTGCCCCATAACTTACATGGGGTTGACCAAACTTGCAGAAACATGTTTATTTCTGGTGAAAAACATGTTTTGACACTTTCAGCACACTGGGGTTAAGATCTGAGTGTGTGGGCTCTTCTGAGCCTTGTTGCTACATGGGGATTCAGTTGTCTGAAAAAACGCGTTTATTTCGGGCTGAAAAACACGTTTTGAAAAGTGTACTGTTACTGCCCCATAACTTACATGGGGTTGACCAAACTTGCAGAAACATGTTTATTTCTGCTGAAAAACATGTTTTGACACTTTCAGCACACTGGGGTTAAGATCTGAGTGTGTGGGCTCTTCTGAGCCTTGTTGCTACATGGGGATTCAGTTGTCTGAAAAAACGCGTTTATTTCGGGCTGAAAAACACGTTTTGAAAAGTGTACTGTTACTGCCCCATAACTTACATGGGGTTGACCAAACTTGCAGAAACATGTTTATTTCTGCTGAAAAACATGTTTTGACACTTTCAGCACACTGGGGTTAAGATCTGAGTGTGTGGGCTCTTCTGAGCCTTGCTGCTACATGGGGATTCAGTTGTCTGAAAAAACGCGTTTATTTCGGGCTGAAAAACACGTTTTGCAGAGTGTACTGTTACTGCCCCATAACTTACATGGGATTGACCAAACTTGCAGAAACATGTTTATTTCTGCTGAAAAACACGTTTTGACCCTTTCTGCACACTGGGGTTAAGAGCTGAGTGTGTGGGCTCTTCTGAGACTTGATGCTACATGGGTATTCAGTTGTCTGAAAAAACGCGTTTATTTCGGGCTGAAAAACACGTTTTGAAAAGTGTACTGTTACTGCCCCATAACTTACATGGGGTTGACCAAACTTGCAGAAACATGTTTATTTCTGCTGAAAAACATGTTTTGACACTTTCAGCACACTGGGGTTAAGATCTGAGTGTGTGGGCTCTTCTGAGCCTTGTTGCTACATGGGGATTCAGTTGTCTGAAAAAACGCGTTTATTTCGGGCTGAAAAACACGTTTTGAAAAGTGTACTGTTACTGCCCCATAACTTACATGGGGTTGACCAAACTTGCAGAAACATGTTTATTTCTGCTGAAAAACATGTTTTGACACTTTCAGCACACTGGGGTTAAGATCTGAGTGTGTGGGCTCTTCTGAGCCTTGCTGCTACATGGGTATTCAGTTGTCTGAAAAAACGCGTTTATTTCGGGCTGAAAAACACGTTTTGAAAAGTGTACTGTTACTGCCCCATAACTTACATGGGGTTGACCAAACTTGCAGAAACATGTTTATTTCTGCTGAAAAACATGTTTTGAACCTTTCTGCACACTGGGGTTAAGATCTGAGTGTGTGGGCTCTTCTGAGCCTTGCTGCTACATGGGGATTCAGTTGTCTGAAAAAACGCGTTTATTTCGGGCTGAAAAACACGTTTTGCAGAGTGTACTGTTACTGCCCCATAACTTACATGGGGTTGACCAAACTTGCAGAAACATGTTTATTTCTGCTGAAAAACATGTTTTGACACTTTCAGCACACTGGGGTTAAGATCTGAGTGTGTGGGCTCTTCTGAGCCTTGTTGCTACATGGGGATTCAGTTGTCTGAAAAAACGCGTTTATTTCGGGCTGAAAAACACGTTTTGAAAAGTGTACTGTTACTGCCCCATAACTTACATGGGGTTGACCAAACTTGCAGAAACATGTTTATTTCTGCTGAAAAACATGTTTTGACACTTTCAGCACACTGGGGTTAAGATCTGAGTGTGTGGGCTCTTCTGAGCCTTGTTGCTACATGGGGATTCAGTTGTCTGAAAAAACGCGTTTATTTCGGGCTGAAAAACACGTTTTGAAAAGTGTACTGTTACTGCCCCATAACTTACATGGGGTTGACCAAACTTGCAGAAACATGTTTATTTCTGCTGAAAAACACGTTTTGACCCTTTCTGCACACTGGGGTTAAGAGCTGAGTGTGTGGGCTCTTCTGAGACTTGCTGCTACATGGGTATTCAGTTGTCTGAAAAAACGCGTTTATTTCGGGCTGAAAAACACGTTTTGAAAAGTGTACTGTTACTGCCCCATAACTTACATGGGGTTGACCAAACTTGCAGAAACATGTTTATTTCTGCTGAAAAACATGTTTTGACACTTTCAGCACACTGGGGTTAAGATCTGAGTGTGTGGGCTCTTCTGAGCCTTGTTGCTACATGGGGATTCAGTTGTCTGAAAAAACGCGTTTATTTCGGGCTGAAAAACACGTTTTGAAAAGTGTACTGTTACTGCCCCATAACTTACATGGGGTTGACCAAACTTGCAGAAACATGTTTATTTCTGCTGAAAAACATGTTTTGACACTTTCAGCACACTGGGGTTAAGATCTGAGTGTGTGGGCTCTTCTGAGCCTTACTGCTACATGGGGATTCAGTTGTCTGAAAAAACGCGTTTATTTCGGGCTGAAAAACACGTTTTGCAGAGTGTACTGTTACTGCCCCATAACTTACATGGGGTTGACCAAACTTGCAGAAACATGTTTATTTCTGCTGAAAAACACGTTTTGACCCTTTCTGCACACTGGGGTTAAGATCTGAGTGTGTGGGCTCTTCTGAGCCTTGCTGCTACATGGGTATTCAGTTGTCTGAAAAAACGCGTTTATTTCGGGCTGAAAAACACGTTTTGAAAAGTGTACTGTTACTGCCCCATAACTTACATGGGGTTGACCAAACTTGCAGAAACATGTTTATTTCTGCTGAAAAACATGTTTTGACACTTTCAGCACACTGGGGTTAAGATCTGAGTGTGTGGGCTCTTCTGAGCCTTGTTGCTACATGGGGATTCAGTTGTCTGAAAAAACGCGTTTATTTCGGGCTGAAAAACACGTTTTGAAAAGTGTACTGTTACTGCCCCATAACTTACATGGGGTTGACCAAACTTGCAGAAACATGTTTATTTCTGCTGAAAAACATGTTTTGACACTTTCAGCACACTGGGGTTAAGATCTGAGTGTGTGGGCTCTTCTGAGCCTTGTTGCTACATGGGGATTCAGTTGTCTGAAAAAACGCGTTTATTTCGGGCTGAAAAACACGTTTTGAAAAGTGTACTGTTACTGCCCCATAACTTACATGGGGTTGACCAAACTTGCAGAAACATGTTTATTTCTGCTGAAAAACATGTTTTGACACTTTCAGCACACTGGGGTTAAGATCTGAGTGTGTGGGCTCTTCTGAGCCTTGCTGCTACATGGGGATTCAGTTGTCTGAAAAAACGCGTTTATTTCGGGCTGAAAAACACGTTTTGCAGAGTGTACTGTTACTGCCCCATAACTTACATGGGATTGACCAAACTTGCAGAAACATGTTTATTTCTGCTGAAAAACACGTTTTGACCCTTTCTGCACACTGGGGTTAAGAGCTGAGTGTGTGGGCTCTTCTGAGACTTGATGCTACATGGGTATTCAGTTGTCTGAAAAAACGCGTTTATTTCGGGCTGAAAAACACGTTTTGAAAAGTGTACTGTTACTGCCCCATAACTTACATGGGGTTGACCAAACTTGCAGAAACATGTTTATTTCTGCTGAAAAACATGTTTTGACACTTTCAGCACACTGGGGTTAAGATCTGAGTGTGTGGGCTCTTCTGAGCCTTGTTGCTACATGGGGATTCAGTTGTCTGAAAAAACGCGTTTATTTCGGGCTGAAAAACACGTTTTGAAAAGTGTACTGTTACTGCCCCATAACTTACATGGGGTTGACCAAACTTGCAGAAACATGTTTATTTCTGCTGAAAAACATGTTTTGACACTTTCAGCACACTGGGGTTAAGATCTGAGTGTGTGGGCTCTTCTGAGCCTTGCTGCTACATGGGTATTCAGTTGTCTGAAAAAACGCGTTTATTTCGGGCTGAAAAACACGTTTTGAAAAGTGTACTGTTACTGCCCCATAACTTACATGGGGTTGACCAAACTTGCAGAAACATGTTTATTTCTGCTGAAAAACATGTTTTGAACCTTTCTGCACACTGGGGTTAAGATCTGAGTGTGTGGGCTCTTCTGAGCCTTGCTGCTACATGGGGATTCAGTTGTCTGAAAAAACGCGTTTATTTCGGGCTGAAAAACACGTTTTGCAGAGTGTACTGTTACTGCCCCATAACGTACATGGGGTTGACCAAACTTGCAGAAACATGTTTATTTCTGCTGAAAAACATGTTTTGACACTTTCAGCACACTGGGGTTAAGATCTGAGTGTGTGGGCTCTTCTGAGCCTTGTTGCTACATGGGGATTCAGTTGTCTGAAAAAACGCGTTTATTTCGGGCTGAAAAACACGTTTTGAAAAGTGTACTGTTACTGCCCCATAACTTACATGGGGTTGACCAAACTTGCAGAAACATGTTTATTTCTGCTGAAAAACATGTTTTGACACTTTCAGCACACTGGGGTTAAGATCTGAGTGTGTGGGCTATTCTGAGCCTTGCTGCTACATGGGTATTCAGTTGTCTGAAAAAACGCGTTTATTTCGGGCTGAAAAACACGTTTTGAAAAGTGTACTGTTACTGCCCCATAACTTACATGGGGTTGACCAAACTTGCAGAAACATGTTTATTTCTGCTGAAAAACATGTTTTGACACTTTCAGCACACTGGGGTTAAGATCTGAGTGTGTGGGCTCTTCTGAGCCTTGTTGCTACATGGGGATTCAGTTGTCTGAAAAAACGCGTTTATTTCGGGCTGAAAAACACGTTTTGAAAAGTGTACTGTTACTGCCCCATAACTTACATGGGGTTGACCAAACTTGCAGAAACATGTTTATTTCTGCTGAAAAACATGTTTTGACACTTTCAGCACACTGGGGTTAAGATCTGAGTGTGTGGGCTCTTCTGAGCCTTGTTGCTACATGGGGATTCAGTTGTCTGAAAAAACGCGTTTATTTCGGGCTGAAAAACACGTTTTGAAAAGTGTACTGTTACTGCCCCATAACTTACATGGGGTTGACCAAACTTGCAGAAACATGTTTATTTCTGCTGAAAAACATGTTTTGACACTTTCAGCACACTGGGGTTAAGATCTGAGTGTGTGGGCTCTTCTGAGCCTTGTTGCTACATGGGGATTCAGTTGTCTGAAAAAACGCGTTTATTTCGGGCTGAAAAACACGTTTTGAAAAGTGTACTGTTACTGCCCCATAACTTACATGGGGTTGACCAAACTTGCAGAAACATGTTTATTTCTGCTGAAAAACATGTTTTGACACTTTCAGCACACTGGGGTTAAGAACTGAGTGTGTGGGCTCTTCTGAGCCTTGCTGCTACATGGGGATTCAGTTGTCTGAAAAAACGCGTTTATTTCGGGCTGAAAAACACGTTTTGCAGAGTGTACTGTTACTGCCCCATAACTTACATGGGATTGACCAAACTTGCAGAAACATGTTTATTTCTGCTGAAAAACACGTTTTGACCCTTTCTGCACACTGGGGTTAAGAGCTGAGTGTGTGGGCTCTTCTGAGACTTGCTGCTACATGGGTATTCAGTTGTCTGAAAAAACGCGTTTATTTCGGGCTGAAAAACACGTTTTGAAAAGTGTACTGTTACTGCCCCATAACTTACATGGGGTTGACCAAACTTGCAGAAACATGTTTATTTCTGCTGAAAAACATGTTTTGACACTTTCAGCACACTGGGGTTAAGATCTGAGTGTGTGGGCTCTTCTGAGCCTTACTGCTACATGGGGATTCAGTTGTCTGAAAAAACGCGTTTATTTCGGGCTGAAAAACACGTTTTGAAAAGTGTACTGTTACTGCCCCATAACTTACATGGGGTTGACCAAACTTGCAGAAACATGTTTATTTCTGCTGAAAAACACGTTTTGACCCTTTCTGCACACTGGGGTTAAGATCTGAGTGTGTGGGCTCTTCTGAGCCTTGCTGCTACATGGGTATTCAGTTGTCTGAAAAAACGCGTTTATTTCGGGCTGAAAAACACGTTTTGAAAAGTGTACTGTTACTGCCCCATAACTTACATGGGGTTGACCAAACTTGCAGAAACATGTTTATTTCTGCTGAAAAACATGTTTTGACACTTTCAGCACACTGGGGTTAAGATCTGAGTGTGTGGGCTCTTCTGAGCCTTGTTGCTACATGGGGATTCAGTTGTCTGAAAAAACGCGTTTATTTCGGGCTGAAAAACACGTTTTGAAAAGTGTACTGTTACTGCCCCATAACTTACATGGGGTTGACCAAACTTGCAGAAACATGTTTATTTCTGCTGAAAAACATGTTTTGACACTTTCAGCACACTGGGGTTAAGAGCTGAGTGTGTGGGCTCTTCTGAGCCTTGCTGCTACATGGGTATTCAGTTGTCTGAAAAAACGCGTTTATTTCGGGCTGAAAAACACGTTTTGAAAAGTGTACTGTTACTGCCCCATAACTTACATGGGGTTGACCAAACTTGCAGAAACATGTTTATTTCTGCTGAAAAACATGTTTTGACACTTTCAGCACACTGGGGTTAAGATCTGAGTGTGTGGGCTCTTCTGAGCCTTGCTGCTACATGGGGATTCAGTTGTCTGAAAAAACGCGTTTATTTCGGGCTGAAAAACACGTTTTGCAGAGTGTACTGTTACTGCCCCATAACTTACATGGGATTGACCAAACTTGCAGAAACATGTTTATTTCTGCTGAAAAACACGTTTTGACCCTTTCTGCACACTGGGGTTAAGAGCTGAGTGTGTGGGCTCTTCTGAGACTTGCTGCTACATGGGTATTCAGTTGTCTGAAAAAACGCGTTTATTTCGGGCTGAAAAACACGTTTTGAAAAGTGTACTGTTACTGCCCCATAACTTACATGGGGTTGACCAAACTTGCAGAAACATGTTTATTTCTGCTGAAAAACATGTTTTGACACTTTCAGCACACTGGGGTTAAGATCTGAGTGTGTGGGCTCTTCTGAGCCTTACTGCTACATGGGGATTCAGTTGTCTGAAAAAACGCGTTTATTTCGGGCTGAAAAACACGTTTTGCAGAGTGTACTGTTACTGCCCCATAACTTACATGGGGTTGACCAAACTTGCAGAAACATGTTTATTTCTGCTGAAAAACATGTTTTGACACTTTCAGCACACTGGGGTTAAGATCTGAGTGTGTGGGCTCTTCTGAGCCTTGTTGCTACATGGGGATTCAGTTGTCTGAAAAAACGCGTTTATTTCGGGCTGAAAAACACGTTTTGAAAAGTGTACTGTTACTGCCCCATAACTTACATGGGGTTGACCAAACTTGCAGAAACATGTTTATTTCTGCTGAAAAACATGTTTTGACACTTTCAGCACACTGGGGTTAAGAGCTGAGTGTGTGGGCTCTTCTGAGCCTTGCTGCTACATGGGTATTCAGTTGTCTGAAAAAACGCGTTTATTTCGGGCTGAAAAACACGTTTTGAAAAGTGTACTGTTACTGCCCCATAACTTACATGGGGTTGACCAAACTTGCAGAAACATGTTTATTTCTGCTGAAAAACATGTTTTGACACTTTCAGCACACTGGGGTTAAGATCTGAGTGTGTGGGCTCTTCTGAGCCTTGCTGCTACATGGGGATTCAGTTGTCTGAAAAAACGCGTTTATTTCGGGCTGAAAAACACGTTTTGCAGAGTGTACTGTTACTGCCCCATAACTTACATGGGATTGACCAAACTTGCAGAAACATGTTTATTTCTGCTGAAAAACACGTTTTGACCCTTTCTGCACACTGGGGTTAAGAGCTGAGTGTGTGGGCTCTTCTGAGACTTGCTGCTACATGGGTATTCAGTTGTCTGAAAAAACGCGTTTATTTCGGGCTGAAAAACACGTTTTGAAAAGTGTACTGTTACTGCCCCATAACTTACATGGGGTTGACCAAACTTGCAGAAACATGTTTATTTCTGCTGAAAAACATGTTTTGACACTTTCAGCACACTGGGGTTAAGATCTGAGTGTGTGGGCTCTTCTGAGCCTTGTTGCTACATGGGGATTCAGTTGTCTGAAAAAACGCGTTTATTTCGGGCTGAAAAACACGTTTTGAAAAGTGTACTGTTACTGCCCCATAACTTACATGGGGTTGACCAAACTTGCAGAAACATGTTTATTTCTGCTGAAAAACATGTTTTGACACTTTCAGCACACTGGGGTTAAGATCTGAGTGTGTGGGCTCTTCTGAGCCTTGCTGCTACATGGGTATTCAGTTGTCTGAAAAAACGCGTTTATTTCGGGCTGAAAAACACGTTTTGAAAAGTGTACTGTTACTGCCCCATAACTTACATGGGGTTGACCAAACTTGCAGAAACATGTTTATTTCTGCTGAAAAACATGTTTTGAACCTTTCTGCACACTGGGGTTAAGATCTGAGTGTGTGGGCTCTTCTGAGCCTTGCTGCTACATGGGGATTCAGTTGTCTGAAAAAACGCGTTTATTTCGGGCTGAAAAACACGTTTTGCAGAGTGTACTGTTACTGCCCCATAACTTACATGGGGTTGACCAAACTTGCAGAAACATGTTTATTTCTGCTGAAAAACATGTTTTGACACTTTCAGCACACTGGGGTTAAGATCTGAGTGTGTGGGCTCTTCTGAGCCTTGTTGCTACATGGGGATTCAGTTGTCTGAAAAAACGCGTTTATTTCGGGCTGAAAAACACGTTTTGAAAAGTGTACTGTTACTGCCCCATAACTTACATGGGGTTGACCAAACTTGCAGAAACATGTTTATTTCTGCTGAAAAACATGTTTTGACACTTTCAGCACACTGGGGTTAAGATCTGAGTGTGTGGGCTCTTCTGAGCCTTGTTGCTACATGGGGATTCAGTTGTCTGAAAAAACGCGTTTATTTCGGGCTGAAAAACACGTTTTGAAAAGTGTACTGTTACTGCCCCATAACTTACATGGGGTTGACCAAACTTGCAGAAACATGTTTATTTCTGCTGAAAAACATGTTTTGACACTTTCAGCACACTGGGGTTAAGATCTGAGTGTGTGGGCTCTTCTGAGCCTTGCTGCTACATGGGGATTCAGTTGTCTGAAAAAACGCGTTTATTTCGGGCTGAAAAACACGTTTTGCAGAGTGTACTGTTACTGCCCCATAACTTACATGGGATTGACCAAACTTGCAGAAACATGTTTATTTCTGCTGAAAAACACGTTTTGACCCTTTCTGCACACTGGGGTTAAGAGCTGAGTGTGTGGGCTCTTCTGAGACTTGATGCTACATGGGTATTCAGTTGTCTGAAAAAACGCGTTTATTTCGGGCTGAAAAACACGTTTTGAAAAGTGTACTGTTACTGCCCCATAACTTACATGGGGTTGACCAAACTTGCAGAAACATGTTTATTTCTGCTGAAAAACATGTTTTGACACTTTCAGCACACTGGGGTTAAGATCTGAGTGTGTGGGCTCTTCTGAGCCTTGTTGCTACATGGGGATTCAGTTGTCTGAAAAAACGCGTTTATTTCGGGCTGAAAAACACGTTTTGAAAAGTGTACTGTTACTGCCCCATAACTTACATGGGGTTGACCAAACTTGCAGAAACATGTTTATTTCTGCTGAAAAACATGTTTTGACACTTTCAGCACACTGGGGTTAAGATCTGAGTGTGTGGGCTCTTCTGAGCCTTGTTGCTACATGGGGATTCAGTTGTCTGAAAAAACGCGTTTATTTCGGGCTGAAAAACACGTTTTGAAAAGTGTACTGTTACTGCCCCATAACTTACATGGGGTTGACCAAACTTGCAGAAACATGTTTATTTCTGCTGAAAAACATGTTTTGACACTTTCAGCACACTGGGGTTAAGATCTGAGTGTGTGGGCTCTTCTGAGCCTTGCTGCTACATGGGGATTCAGTTGTCTGAAAAAACGCGTTTATTTCGGGCTGAAAAACACGTTTTGCAGAGTGTACTGTTACTGCCCCATAACTTACATGGGATTGACCAAACTTGCAGAAACATGTTTATTTCTGCTGAAAAACACGTTTTGACCCTTTCTGCACACTGGGGTTAAGAGCTGAGTGTGTGGGCTCTTCTGAGACTTGATGCTACATGGGTATTCAGTTGTCTGAAAAAACGCGTTTATTTCGGGCTGAAAAACACGTTTTGAAAAGTGTACTGTTACTGCCCCATAACTTACATGGGGTTGACCAAACTTGCAGAAACATGTTTATTTCTGCTGAAAAACATGTTTTGACACTTTCAGCACACTGGGGTTAAGATCTGAGTGTGTGGGCTCTTCTGAGCCTTGCTGCTACATGGGTATTCAGTTGTCTGAAAAAACGCGTTTATTTCGGGCTGAAAAACACGTTTTGAAAAGTGTACTGTTACTGCCCCATAACTTACATGGGGTTGACCAAACTTGCAGAAACATGTTTATTTCTGCTGAAAAACATGTTTTGAACCTTTCTGCACACTGGGGTTAAGATCTGAGTGTGTGGGCTCTTCTGAGCCTTGCTGCTACATGGGGATTCAGTTGTCTGAAAAAACGCGTTTATTTCGGGCTGAAAAACACGTTTTGCAGAGTGTACTGTTACTGCCCCATAACTTACATGGGGTTGACCAAACTTGCAGAAACATGTTTATTTCTGCTGAAAAACATGTTTTGACACTTTCAGCACACTGGGGTTAAGATCTGAGTGTGTGGGCTCTTCTGAGCCTTGTTGCTACATGGGGATTCAGTTGTCTGAAAAAACGCGTTTATTTCGGGCTGAAAAACACGTTTTGAAAAGTGTACTGTTACTGCCCCATAACTTACATGGGGTTGACCAAACTTGCAGAAACATGTTTATTTCTGCTGAAAAACATGTTTTGACACTTTCAGCACACTGGGGTTAAGATCTGAGTGTGTGGGCTATTCTGAGCCTTGCTGCTACATGGGTATTCAGTTGTCTGAAAAAACGCGTTTATTTCGGGCTGAAAAACACGTTTTGAAAAGTGTACTGTTACTGCCCCATAACTTACATGGGGTTGACCAAACTTGCAGAAACATGTTTATTTCTGCTGAAAAACATGTTTTGACACTTTCAGCACACTGGGGTTAAGATCTGAGTGTGTGGGCTCTTCTGAGCCTTGTTGCTACATGGGGATTCAGTTGTCTGAAAAAACGCGTTTATTTCGGGCTGAAAAACACGTTTTGAAAAGTGTACTGTTACTGCCCCATAACTTACATGGGGTTGACCAAACTTGCAGAAACATGTTTATTTCTGCTGAAAAACATGTTTTGACACTTTCAGCACACTGGGGTTAAGATCTGAGTGTGTGGGCTCTTCTGAGCCTTGTTGCTACATGGGGATTCAGTTGTCTGAAAAAACGCGTTTATTTCGGGCTGAAAAACACGTTTTGAAAAGTGTACTGTTACTGCCCCATAACTTACATGGGGTTGACCAAACTTGCAGAAACATGTTTATTTCTGCTGAAAAACATGTTTTGACACTTTCAGCACACTGGGGTTAAGATCTGAGTGTGTGGGCTCTTCTGAGCCTTGTTGCTACATGGGGATTCAGTTGTCTGAAAAAACGCGTTTATTTCGGGCTGAAAAACACGTTTTGAAAAGTGTACTGTTACTGCCCCATAACTTACATGGGGTTGACCAAACTTGCAGAAACATGTTTATTTCTGCTGAAAAACATGTTTTGACACTTTCAGCACACTGGGGTTAAGATCTGAGTGTGTGGGCTCTTCTGAGCCTTGCTGCTACATGGGGATTCAGTTGTCTGAAAAAACGCGTTTATTTCGGGCTGAAAAACACGTTTTGCAGAGTGTACTGTTACTGCCCCATAACTTACATGGGATTGACCAAACTTGCAGAAACATGTTTATTTCTGCTGAAAAACACGTTTTGACCCTTTCTGCACACTGGGGTTAAGAGCTGAGTGTGTGGGCTCTTCTGAGACTTGCTGCTACATGGGTATTCAGTTGTCTGAAAAAACGCGTTTATTTCGGGCTGAAAAACACGTTTTGAAAAGTGTACTGTTACTGCCCCATAACTTACATGGGGTTGACCAAACTTGCAGAAACATGTTTATTTCTGCTGAAAAACATGTTTTGACACTTTCAGCACACTGGGGTTAAGATCTGAGTGTGTGGGCTCTTCTGAGCCTTGTTGCTACATGGGGATTCAGTTGTCTGAAAAAACGCGTTTATTTCGGGCTGAAAAACACGTTTTGAAAAGTGTACTGTTACTGCCCCATAACTTACATGGGGTTGACCAAACTTGCAGAAACATGTTTATTTCTGCTGAAAAACATGTTTTGACACTTTCAGCACACTGGGGTTAAGATCTGAGTGTGTGGGCTCTTCTGAGCCTTGCTGCTACATGGGGATTCAGTTGTCTGAAAAAACGCGTTTATTTCGGGCTGAAAAACACGTTTTGCAGAGTGTACTGTTACTGCCCCATAACTTACATGGGGTTGACCAAACTTGCAGAAACATGTTTATTTCTGCTGAAAAACACGTTTTGACCCTTTCTGCACACTGGGGTTAAGATCTGAGTGTGTGGGCTCTTCTGAGCCTTGCTGCTACATGGGTATTCAGTTGTCTGAAAAAACGCGTTTATTTCGGGCTGAAAAACACGTTTTGAAAAGTGTACTGTTACTGCCCCATAACTTACATGGGGTTGACCAAACTTGCAGAAACATGTTTATTTCTGCTGAAAAACATGTTTTGACACTTTCAGCACACTGGGGTTAAGATCTGAGTGTGTGGGCTCTTCTGAGCCTTACTGCTACATGGGGATTCAGTTGTCTGAAAAAACGCGTTTATTTCGGGCTGAAAAACACGTTTTGCAGAGTGTACTGTTACTGCCCCATAACTTACATGGGGTTGACCAAACTTGCAGAAACATGTTTATTTCTGCTGAAAAACACGTTTTGACCCTTTCTGCACACTGGGGTTAAGATCTGAGTGTGTGGGCTCTTCTGAGCCTTGCTGCTACATGGGTATTCAGTTGTCTGAAAAAACGCGTTTATTTCGGGCTGAAAAACACGTTTTGAAAAGTGTACTGTTACTGCCCCATAACTTACATGGGGTTGACCAAACTTGCAGAAACATGTTTATTTCTGCTGAAAAACATGTTTTGACACTTTCAGCACACTGGGGTTAAGATCTGAGTGTGTGGGCTCTTCTGAGCCTTGTTGCTACATGGGGATTCAGTTGTCTGAAAAAACGCGTTTATTTCGGGCTGAAAAACACGTTTTGAAAAGTGTACTGTTACTGCCCCATAACTTACATGGGGTTGACCAAACTTGCAGAAACATGTTTATTTCTGCTGAAAAACATGTTTTGACACTTTCAGCACACTGGGGTTAAGATCTGAGTGTGTGGGCTCTTCTGAGCCTTGTTGCTACATGGGGATTCAGTTGTCTGAAAAAACGCGTTTATTTCGGGCTGAAAAACACGTTTTGAAAAGTGTACTGTTACTGCCCCATAACTTACATGGGGTTGACCAAACTTGCAGAAACATGTTTATTTCTGCTGAAAAACATGTTTTGACACTTTCAGCACACTGGGGTTAAGATCTGAGTGTGTGGGCTCTTCTGAGCCTTGCTGCTACATGGGGATTCAGTTGTCTGAAAAAACGCGTTTATTTCGGGCTGAAAAACACGTTTTGCAGAGTGTACTGTTACTGCCCCATAACTTACATGGGATTGACCAAACTTGCAGAAACATGTTTATTTCTGCTGAAAAACACGTTTTGACCCTTTCTGCACACTGGGGTTAAGAGCTGAGTGTGTGGGCTCTTCTGAGACTTGATGCTACATGGGTATTCAGTTGTCTGAAAAAACGCGTTTATTTCGGGCTGAAAAACACGTTTTGAAAAGTGTACTGTTACTGCCCCATAACTTACATGGGGTTGACCAAACTTGCAGAAACATGTTTATTTCTGCTGAAAAACATGTTTTGACACTTTCAGCACACTGGGGTTAAGATCTGAGTGTGTGGGCTCTTCTGAGCCTTGTTGCTACATGGGGATTCAGTTGTCTGAAAAAACGCGTTTATTTCGGGCTGAAAAACACGTTTTGAAAAGTGTACTGTTACTGCCCCATAACTTACATGGGGTTGACCAAACTTGCAGAAACATGTTTATTTCTGCTGAAAAACATGTTTTGACACTTTCAGCACACTGGGGTTAAGATCTGAGTGTGTGGGCTCTTCTGAGCCTTGCTGCTACATGGGTATTCAGTTGTCTGAAAAAACGCGTTTATTTCGGGCTGAAAAACACGTTTTGAAAAGTGTACTGTTACTGCCCCATAACTTACATGGGGTTGACCAAACTTGCAGAAACATGTTTATTTCTGCTGAAAAACATGTTTTGAACCTTTCTGCACACTGGGGTTAAGATCTGAGTGTGTGGGCTCTTCTGAGCCTTGCTGCTACATGGGGATTCAGTTGTCTGAAAAAACGCGTTTATTTCGGGCTGAAAAACACGTTTTGCAGAGTGTACTGTTACTGCCCCATAACTTACATGGGGTTGACCAAACTTGCAGAAACATGTTTATTTCTGCTGAAAAACATGTTTTGACACTTTCAGCACACTGGGGTTAAGATCTGAGTGTGTGGGCTCTTCTGAGCCTTGTTGCTACATGGGGATTCAGTTGTCTGAAAAAACGCGTTTATTTCGGGCTGAAAAACACGTTTTGAAAAGTGTACTGTTACTGCCCCATAACTTACATGGGGTTGACCAAACTTGCAGAAACATGTTTATTTCTGCTGAAAAACATGTTTTGACACTTTCAGCACACTGGGGTTAAGATCTGAGTGTGTGGGCTATTCTGAGCCTTGCTGCTACATGGGTATTCAGTTGTCTGAAAAAACGCGTTTATTTCGGGCTGAAAAACACGTTTTGAAAAGTGTACTGTTACTGCCCCATAACTTACATGGGGTTGACCAAACTTGCAGAAACATGTTTATTTCTGCTGAAAAACATGTTTTGACACTTTCAGCACACTGGGGTTAAGATCTGAGTGTGTGGGCTCTTCTGAGCCTTGTTTCTACATGGGGATTCAGTTGTCTGAAAAAACGCGTTTATTTCGGGCTGAAAAACACGTTTTGAAAAGTGTACTGTTACTGCCCCATAACTTACATGGGGTTGACCAAACTTGCAGAAACATGTTTATTTCTGCTGAAAAACATGTTTTGACACTTTCAGCACACTGGGGTTAAGATCTGAGTGTGTGGGCTCTTCTGAGCCTTGTTGCTACATGGGGATTCAGTTGTCTGAAAAAACGCGTTTATTTCGGGCTGAAAAACACGTTTTGAAAAGTGTACTGTTACTGCCCCATAACTTACATGGGGTTGACCAAACTTGCAGAAACATGTTTATTTCTGCTGAAAAACATGTTTTGACACTTTCAGCACACTGGGGTTAAGATCTGAGTGTGTGGGCTCTTCTGAGCCTTGTTGCTACATGGGGATTCAGTTGTCTGAAAAAACGCGTTTATTTCGGGCTGAAAAACACGTTTTGAAAAGTGTACTGTTACTGCCCCATAACTTACATGGGGTTGACCAAACTTGCAGAAACATGTTTATTTCTGCTGAAAAACATGTTTTGACACTTTCAGCACACTGGGGTTAAGATCTGAGTGTGTGGGCTCTTCTGAGCCTTGCTGCTACATGGGGATTCAGTTGTCTGAAAAAACGCGTTTATTTCGGGCTGAAAAACACGTTTTGCAGAGTGTACTGTTACTGCCCCATAACTTACATGGGATTGACCAAACTTGCAGAAACATGTTTATTTCTGCTGAAAAACACGTTTTGACCCTTTCTGCACACTGGGGTTAAGAGCTGAGTGTGTGGGCTCTTCTGAGACTTGCTGCTACATGGGTATTCAGTTGTCTGAAAAAACGCGTTTATTTCGGGCTGAAAAACACGTTTTGAAAAGTGTACTGTTACTGCCCCATAACTTACATGGGGTTGACCAAACTTGCAGAAACATGTTTATTTCTGCTGAAAAACATGTTTTGACACTTTCAGCACACTGGGGTTAAGATCTGAGTGTGTGGGCTCTTCTGAGCCTTACTGCTACATGGGGATTCAGTTGTCTGAAAAAACGCGTTTATTTCGGGCTGAAAAACACGTTTTGCAGAGTGTACTGTTACTGCCCCATAACTTACATGGGGTTGACCAAACTTGCAGAAACATGTTTATTTCTGCTGAAAAACACGTTTTGACCCTTTCTGCACACTGGGGTTAAGATCTGAGTGTGTGGGCTCTTCTGAGCCTTGCTGCTACATGGGTATTCAGTTGTCTGAAAAAACGCGTTTATTTCGGGCTGAAAAACACGTTTTGAAAAGTGTACTGTTACTGCCCCATAACTTACATGGGGTTGACCAAACTTGCAGAAACATGTTTATTTCTGCTGAAAAACATGTTTTGACACTTTCAGCACACTGGGGTTAAGATCTGAGTGTGTGGGCTCTTCTGAGCCTTGTTGCTACATGGGGATTCAGTTGTCTGAAAAAACGCGTTTATTTCGGGCTGAAAAACACGTTTTGAAAAGTGTACTGTTACTGCCCCATAACTTACATGGGGTTGACCAAACTTGCAGAAACATGTTTATTTCTGCTGAAAAACATGTTTTGACACTTTCAGCACACTGGGGTTAAGAGCTGAGTGTGTGGGCTCTTCTGAGCCTTGCTGCTACATGGGTATTCAGTTGTCTGAAAAAACGCGTTTATTTCGGGCTGAAAAACACGTTTTGAAAAGTGTACTGTTACTGCCCCATAACTTACATGGGGTTGACCAAACTTGCAGAAACATGTTTATTTCTGCTGAAAAACATGTTTTGACACTTTCAGCACACTGGGGTTAAGATCTGAGTGTGTGGGCTCTTCTGAGCCTTGCTGCTACATGGGGATTCAGTTGTCTGAAAAAACGCGTTTATTTCGGGCTGAAAAACACGTTTTGCAGAGTGTACTGTTACTGCCCCATAACTTACATGGGATTGACCAAACTTGCAGAAACATGTTTATTTCTGCTGAAAAACACGTTTTGACCCTTTCTGCACACTGGGGTTAAGAGCTGAGTGTGTGGGCTCTTCTGAGACTTGCTGCTACATGGGTATTCAGTTGTCTGAAAAAACGCGTTTATTTCGGGCTGAAAAACACGTTTTGAAAAGTGTACTGTTACTGCCCCATAACTTACATGGGGTTGACCAAACTTGCAGAAACATGTTTATTTCTGCTGAAAAACATGTTTTGACACTTTCAGCACACTGGGGTTAAGATCTGAGTGTGTGGGCTCTTCTGAGCCTTGTTGCTACATGGGGATTCAGTTGTCTGAAAAAACACGTTTATTTCGGGCTGAAAAACACGTTTTGAAAAGTGTACTGTTACTGCCCCATAACTTACATGGGGTTGACCAAACTTGCAGAAACATGTTTATTTCTGCTGAAAAACATGTTTTGACACTTTCAGCACACTGGGGTTAAGATCTGAGTGTGTGGGCTCTTCTGAGCCTTACTGCTACATGGGGATTCAGTTGTCTGAAAAAACGCGTTTATTTCGGGCTGAAAAACACGTTTTGCAGAGTGTACTGTTACTGCCCCATAACTTACATGGGGTTGACCAAACTTGCAGAAACATGTTTATTTCTGCTGAAAAACACGTTTTGACCCTTTCTGCACACTGGGGTTAAGATCTGAGTGTGTGGGCTCTTCTGAGCCTTGCTGCTACATGGGTATTCAGTTGTCTGAAAAAACGCGTTTATTTCGGGCTGAAAAACACGTTTTGAAAAGTGTACTGTTACTGCCCCATAACTTACATGGGGTTGACCAAACTTGCAGAAACATGTTTATTTCTGCTGAAAAACATGTTTTGACACTTTCAGCACACTGGGGTTAAGATCTGAGTGTGTGGGCTCTTCTGAGCCTTGTTGCTACATGGGGATTCAGTTGTCTGAAAAAACGCGTTTATTTCGGGCTGAAAAACACGTTTTGAAAAGTGTACTGTTACTGCCCCATAACTTACATGGGGTTGACCAAACTTGCAGAAACATGTTTATTTCTGCTGAAAAACATGTTTTGACACTTTCAGCACACTGGGGTTAAGATCTGAGTGTGTGGGCTCTTCTGAGCCTTGTTGCTACATGGGGATTCAGTTGTCTGAAAAAACGCGTTTATTTCGGGCTGAAAAACACGTTTTGAAAAGTGTACTGTTACTGCCCCATAACTTACATGGGGTTGACCAAACTTGCAGAAACATGTTTATTTCTGCTGAAAAACATGTTTTGACACTTTCAGCACACTGGGGTTAAGATCTGAGTGTGTGGGTTCTTCTGAGCCTTGCTGCTACATGGGGATTCAGTTGTCTGAAAAAACGCGTTTATTTCGGGCTGAAAAACACGTTTTGCAGAGTGTACTGTTACTGCCCCATAACTTACATGGGATTGACCAAACTTGCAGAAACATGTTTATTTCTGCTGAAAAACACGTTTTGACCCTTTCTGCACACTGGGGTTAAGAGCTGAGTGTGTGGGCTCTTCTGAGACTTGATGCTACATGGGTATTCAGTTGTCTGAAAAAACGCGTTTATTTCGGGCTGAAAAACACGTTTTGAAAAGTGTACTGTTACTGCCCCATAACTTACATGGGGTTGACCAAACTTGCAGAAACATGTTTATTTCTGCTGAAAAACATGTTTTGACACTTTCAGCACACTGGGGTTAAGATCTGAGTGTGTGGGCTCTTCTGAGCCTTGTTGCTACATGGGGATTCAGTTGTCTGAAAAAACGCGTTTATTTCGGGCTGAAAAACACGTTTTGAAAAGTGTACTGTTACTGCCCCATAACTTACATGGGGTTGACCAAACTTGCAGAAACATGTTTATTTCTGCTGAAAAACATGTTTTGACACTTTCAGCACACTGGGGTTAAGATCTGAGTGTGTGGGCTCTTCTGAGCCTTGCTGCTACATGGGTATTCAGTTGTCTGAAAAAACGCGTTTATTTCGGGCTGAAAAACACGTTTTGAAAAGTGTACTGTTACTGCCCCATAACTTACATGGGGTTGACCAAACTTGCAGAAACATGTTTATTTCTGCTGAAAAACATGTTTTGAACCTTTCTGCACACTGGGGTTAAGATCTGAGTGTGTGGGCTCTTCTGAGCCTTGCTGCTACATGGGGATTCAGTTGTCTGAAAAAACGCGTTTATTTCGGGCTGAAAAACACGTTTTGCAGAGTGTACTGTTACTGCCCCATAACTTACATGGGGTTGACCAAACTTGCAGAAACATGTTTATTTCTGCTGAAAAACATGTTTTGACACTTTCAGCACACTGGGGTTAAGATCTGAGTGTGTGGGCTCTTCTGAGCCTTGTTGCTACATGGGGATTCAGTTGTCTGAAAAAACGCGTTTATTTCGGGCTGAAAAACACGTTTTGAAAAGTGTACTGTTACTGCCCCATAACTTACATGGGGTTGACCAAACTTGCAGAAACATGTTTATTTCTGCTGAAAAACATGTTTTGACACTTTCAGCACACTGGGGTTAAGATCTGAGTGTGTGGGCTATTCTGAGCCTTGCTGCTACATGGGTATTCAGTTGTCTGAAAAAACGCGTTTATTTCGGGCTGAAAAACACGTTTTGAAAAGTGTACTGTTACTGCCCCATAACTTACATGGGGTTGACCAAACTTGCAGAAACATGTTTATTTCTGCTGAAAAACATGTTTTGACACTTTCAGCACACTGGGGTTAAGATCTGAGTGTGTGGGCTCTTCTGAGCCTTGTTGCTACATGGGGATTCAGTTGTCTGAAAAAACGCGTTTATTTCGGGCTGAAAAACACGTTTTGAAAAGTGTACTGTTACTGCCCCATAACTTACATGGGGTTGACCAAACTTGCAGAAACATGTTTATTTCTGCTGAAAAACATGTTTTGACACTTTCAGCACACTGGGGTTAAGATCTGAGTGTGTGGGCTCTTCTGAGCCTTGTTGCTACATGGGGATTCAGTTGTCTGAAAAAACGCGTTTATTTCGGGCTGAAAAACACGTTTTGAAAAGTGTACTGTTACTGCCCCATAACTTACATGGGGTTGACCAAACTTGCAGAAACATGTTTATTTCTGCTGAAAAACATGTTTTGACACTTTCAGCACACTGGGGTTAAGATCTGAGTGTGTGGGCTCTTCTGAGCCTTGTTGCTACATGGGGATTCAGTTGTCTGAAAAAACGCGTTTATTTCGGGCTGAAAAACACGTTTTGAAAAGTGTACTGTTACTGCCCCATAACTTACATGGGGTTGACCAAACTTGCAGAAACATGTTTATTTCTGCTGAAAAACATGTTTTGACACTTTCAGCACACTGGGGTTAAGATCTGAGTGTGTGGGCTCTTCTGAGCCTTGCTGCTACATGGGGATTCAGTTGTCTGAAAAAACGCGTTTATTTCGGGCTGAAAAACACGTTTTGCAGAGTGTACTGTTACTGCCCCATAACTTACATGGGATTGACCAAACTTGCAGAAACATGTTTATTTCTGCTGAAAAACACGTTTTGACCCTTTCTGCACACTGGGGTTAAGAGCTGAGTGTGTGGGCTCTTCTGAGACTTGCTGCTACATGGGTATTCAGTTGTCTGAAAAAACGCGTTTATTTCGGGCTGAAAAACACGTTTTGAAAAGTGTACTGTTACTGCCCCATAACTTACATGGGGTTGACCAAACTTGCAGAAACATGTTTATTTCTGCTGAAAAACATGTTTTGACACTTTCAGCACACTGGGGTTAAGATCTGAGTGTGTGGGCTCTTCTGAGCCTTACTGCTACATGGGGATTCAGTTGTCTGAAAAAACGCGTTTATTTCGGGCTGAAAAACACGTTTTGCAGAGTGTACTGTTACTGCCCCATAACTTACATGGGGTTGACCAAACTTGCAGAAACATGTTTATTTCTGCTGAAAAACACGTTTTGACCCTTTCTGCACACTGGGGTTAAGATCTGAGTGTGTGGGCTCTTCTGAGCCTTGCTGCTACATGGGTATTCAGTTGTCTGAAAAAACGCGTTTATTTCGGGCTGAAAAACACGTTTTGAAAAGTGTACTGTTACTGCCCCATAACTTACATGGGGTTGACCAAACTTGCAGAAACATGTTTATTTCTGCTGAAAAACATGTTTTGACACTTTCAGCACACTGGGGTTAAGATCTGAGTGTGTGGGCTCTTCTGAGCCTTGTTGCTACATGGGGATTCAGTTGTCTGAAAAAACGCGTTTATTTCGGGCTGAAAAACACGTTTTGAAAAGTGTACTGTTACTGCCCCATAACTTACATGGGGTTGACCAAACTTGCAGAAACATGTTTATTTCTGCTGAAAAACATGTTTTGACACTTTCAGCACACTGGGGTTAAGAGCTGAGTGTGTGGGCTCTTCTGAGCCTTGCTGCTACATGGGTATTCAGTTGTCTGAAAAAACGCGTTTATTTCGGGCTGAAAAACACGTTTTGAAAAGTGTACTGTTACTGCCCCATAACTTACATGGGGTTGACCAAACTTGCAGAAACATGTTTATTTCTGCTGAAAAACATGTTTTGACACTTTCAGCACACTGGGGTTAAGATCTGAGTGTGTGGGCTCTTCTGAGCCTTGCTGCTACATGGGGATTCAGTTGTCTGAAAAAACGCGTTTATTTCGGGCTGAAAAACACGTTTTGCAGAGTGTACTGTTACTGCCCCATAACTTACATGGGATTGACCAAACTTGCAGAAACATGTTTATTTCTGCTGAAAAACACGTTTTGACCCTTTCTGCACACTGGGGTTAAGAGCTGAGTGTGTGGGCTCTTCTGAGACTTGCTGCTACATGGGTATTCAGTTGTCTGAAAAAACGCGTTTATTTCGGGCTGAAAAACACGTTTTGAAAAGTGTACTGTTACTGCCCCATAACTTACATGGGGTTGACCAAACTTGCAGAAACATGTTTATTTCTGCTGAAAAACATGTTTTGACACTTTCAGCACACTGGGGTTAAGATCTGAGTGTGTGGGCTCTTCTGAGCCTTGTTGCTACATGGGGATTCAGTTGTCTGAAAAAACGCGTTTATTTCGGGCTGAAAAACACGTTTTGAAAAGTGTACTGTTACTGCCCCATAACTTACATGGGGTTGACCAAACTTGCAGAAACATGTTTATTTCTGCTGAAAAACATGTTTTGACACTTTCAGCACACTGGGGTTAAGATCTGAGTGTGTGGGCTCTTCTGAGCCTTGCTGCTACATGGGTATTCAGTTGTCTGAAAAAACGCGTTTATTTCGGGCTGAAAAACACGTTTTGAAAAGTGTACTGTTACTGCCCCATAACTTACATGGGGTTGACCAAACTTGCAGAAACATGTTTATTTCTGCTGAAAAACATGTTTTGAACCTTTCTGCACACTGGGGTTAAGATCTGAGTGTGTGGGCTCTTCTGAGCCTTGCTGCTACATGGGGATTCAGTTGTCTGAAAAAACGCGTTTATTTCGGGCTGAAAAACACGTTTTGCAGAGTGTACTGTTACTGCCCCATAACTTACATGGGGTTGACCAAACTTGCAGAAACATGTTTATTTCTGCTGAAAAACATGTTTTGACACTTTCAGCACACTGGGGTTAAGATCTGAGTGTGTGGGCTCTTCTGAGCCTTGTTGCTACATGGGGATTCAGTTGTCTGAAAAAACGCGTTTATTTCGGGCTGAAAAACACGTTTTGAAAAGTGTACTGTTACTGCCCCATAACTTACATGGGGTTGACCAAACTTGCAGAAACATGTTTATTTCTGCTGAAAAACATGTTTTGACACTTTCAGCACACTGGGGTTAAGATCTGAGTGTGTGGGCTCTTCTGAGCCTTGTTGCTACATGGGGATTCAGTTGTCTGAAAAAACGCGTTTATTTCGGGCTGAAAAACACGTTTTGAAAAGTGTACTGTTACTGCCCCATAACTTACATGGGGTTGACCAAACTTGCAGAAACATGTTTATTTCTGCTGAAAAACATGTTTTGACACTTTCAGCACACTGGGGTTAAGATCTGAGTGTGTGGGCTCTTCTGAGCCTTGTTGCTACATGGGGATTCAGTTGTCTGAAAAAACGCGTTTATTTCGGGCTGAAAAACACGTTTTGAAAAGTGTACTGTTACTGCCCCATAACTTACATGGGGTTGACCAAACTTGCAGAAACATGTTTATTTCTGCTGAAAAACATGTTTTGACACTTTCAGCACACTGGGGTTAAGATCTGAGTGTGTGGGCTCTTCTGAGCCTTGCTGCTACATGGGGATTCAGTTGTCTGAAAAAACGCGTTTATTTCGGGCTGAAAAACACGTTTTGCAGAGTGTACTGTTACTGCCCCATAACTTACATGGGATTGACCAAACTTGCAGAAACATGTTTATTTCTGCTGAAAAACACGTTTTGACCCTTTCTGCACACTGGGGTTAAGAGCTGAGTGTGTGGGCTCTTCTGAGACTTGCTGCTACATGGGTATTCAGTTGTCTGAAAAAACGCGTTTATTTCGGGCTGAAAAACACGTTTTGAAAAGTGTACTGTTACTGCCCCATAACTTACATGGGGTTGACCAAACTTGCAGAAACATGTTTATTTCTGCTGAAAAACATGTTTTGACACTTTCAGCACACTGGGGTTAAGATCTGAGTGTGTGGGCTCTTCTGAGCCTTACTGCTACATGGGGATTCAGTTGTCTGAAAAAACGCGTTTATTTCGGGCTGAAAAACACGTTTTGCAGAGTGTACTGTTACTGCCCCATAACTTACATGGGATTGACCAAACTTGCAGAAACATGTTTATTTCTGCTGAAAAACACGTTTTGACCCTTTCTGCACACTGGGGTTAAGAGCTGAGTGTGTGGGCTCTTCTGAGACTTGCTGCTACATGGGTATTCAGTTGTTTGAAAAAACGCGTTTATTTCGGGCTGAAAAACACGTTTTGAAAAGTGTACTGTTACTGCCCCATAACTTACATGGGGTTGACCAAACTTGCAGAAACATGTTTATTTCTGCTGAAAAACATGTTTTGACACTTTCAGCACACTGGGGTTAAGATCTGAGTGTGTGGGCTCTTCTGAGCCTTGTTGCTACATGGGGATTCAGTTGTCTGAAAAAACGCGTTTATTTCGGGCTGAAAAACACGTTTTGAAAAGTGTACTGTTACTGCCCCATAACTTACATGGGGTTGACCAAACTTGCAGAAACATGTTTATTTCTGCTGAAAAACATGTTTTGACACTTTCAGCACACTGGGGTTAAGATCTGAGTGTGTGGGCTCTTCTGAGCCTTGCTGCTACATGGGTATTCAGTTGTCTGAAAAAACGCGTTTATTTCGGGCTGAAAAACACGTTTTGAAAAGTGTACTGTTACTGCCCCATAACTTACATGGGGTTGACCAAACTTGCAGAAACATGTTTATTTCTGCTGAAAAACATGTTTTGAACCTTTCTGCACACTGGGGTTAAGATCTGAGTGTGTGGGCTCTTCTGAGCCTTGCTGCTACATGGGGATTCAGTTGTCTGAAAAAACGCGTTTATTTCGGGCTGAAAAACACGTTTTGCAGAGTGTACTGTTACTGCCCCATAACTTACATGGGGTTGACCAAACTTGCAGAAACATGTTTATTTCTGCTGAAAAACATGTTTTGACACTTTCAGCACACTGGGGTTAAGATCTGAGTGTGTGGGCTCTTCTGAGCCTTGTTGCTACATGGGGATTCAGTTGTCTGAAAAAACGCGTTTATTTCGGGCTGAAAAACACGTTTTGAAAAGTGTACTGTTACTGCCCCATAACTTACATGGGGTTGACCAAACTTGCAGAAACATGTTTATTTCTGCTGAAAAACATGTTTTGACACTTTCAGCACACTGGGGTTAAGATCTGAGTGTGTGGGCTCTTCTGAGCCTTGTTGCTACATGGGGATTCAGTTGTCTGAAAAAACGCGTTTATTTCGGGCTGAAAAACACGTTTTGAAAAGTGTACTGTTACTGCCCCATAACTTACATGGGGTTGACCAAACTTGCAGAAACATGTTTATTTCTGCTGAAAAACATGTTTTGAACCTTTCTGCACACTGGGGTTAAGATCTGAGTGTGTGGGCTCTTCTGAGCCTTGCTGCTACATGGGGATTCAGTTGTCTGAAAAAACGCGTTTATTTCGGGCTGAAAAACACGTTTTGCAGAGTGTACTGTTACTGCCCCATAACTTACATGGGGTTGACCAAACTTGCAGAAACATGTTTATTTCTGCTGAAAAACATGTTTTGACACTTTCAGCACACTGGGGTTAAGATCTGAGTGTGTGGGCTCTTCTGAGCCTTGTTGCTACATGGGGATTCAGTTGTCTGAAAAAACGCGTTTATTTCGGGCTGAAAAACACGTTTTGAAAAGTGTACTGTTACTGCCCCATAACTTACATGGGGTTGACCAAACTTGCAGAAACATGTTTATTTCTGCTGAAAAACATGTTTTGACACTTTCAGCACACTGGGGTTAAGATCTGAGTGTGTGGGCTCTTCTGAGCCTTGTTGCTACATGGGGATTCAGTTGTCTGAAAAAACGCGTTTATTTCGGGCTGAAAAACACGTTTTGAAAAGTGTACTGTTACTGCCCCATAACTTACATGGGGTTGACCAAACTTGCAGAAACATGTTTATTTCTGCTGAAAAACATGTTTTGACACTTTCAGCACACTGGGGTTAAGATCTGAGTGTGTGGGCTCTTCTGAGCCTTGTTGCTACATGGGGATTCAGTTGTCTGAAAAAACGCGTTTATTTCGGGCTGAAAAACACGTTTTGAAAAGTGTACTGTTACTGCCCCATAACTTACATGGGGTTGACCAAACTTGCAGAAACATGTTTATTTCTGCTGAAAAACATGTTTTGACACTTTCAGCACACTGGGGTTAAGATCTGAGTGTGTGGGCTCTTCTGAGCCTTGCTGCTACATGGGGATTCAGTTGTCTGAAAAAACGCGTTTATTTCGGGCTGAAAAACACGTTTTGCAGAGTGTACTGTTACTGCCCCATAACTTACATGGGATTGACCAAACTTGCAGAAACATGTTTATTTCTGCTGAAAAACACGTTTTGACCCTTTCTGCACACTGGGGTTAAGAGCTGAGTGTGTGGGCTCTTCTGAGACTTGCTGCTACATGGGTATTCAGTTGTCTGAAAAAACGCGTTTATTTCGGGCTGAAAAACACGTTTTGAAAAGTGTACTGTTACTGCCCCATAACTTACATGGGGTTGACCAAACTTGCAGAAACATGTTTATTTCTGCTGAAAAACATGTTTTGACACTTTCAGCACACTGGGGTTAAGATCTGAGTGTGTGGGCTCTTCTGAGCCTTACTGCTACATGGGGATTCAGTTGTCTGAAAAAACGCGTTTATTTCGGGCTGAAAAACACGTTTTGCAGAGTGTACTGTTACTGCCCCATAACTTACATGGGATTGACCAAACTTGCAGAAACATGTTTATTTCTGCTGAAAAACACGTTTTGACCCTTTCTGCACACTGGGGTTAAGAGCTGAGTGTGTGGGCTCTTCTGAGACTTGCTGCTACATGGGTATTCAGTTGTTTGAAAAAACGCGTTTATTTCGGGCTGAAAAACACGTTTTGAAAAGTGTACTGTTACTGCCCCATAACTTACATGGGGTTGACCAAACTTGCAGAAACATGTTTATTTCTGCTGAAAAACATGTTTTGACACTTTCAGCACACTGGGGTTAAGATCTGAGTGTGTGGGCTCTTCTGAGCCTTGTTGCTACATGGGGATTCAGTTGTCTGAAAAAACGCGTTTATTTCGGGCTGAAAAACACGTTTTGAAAAGTGTACTGTTACTGCCCCATAACTTACATGGGGTTGACCAAACTTGCAGAAACATGTTTATTTCTGCTGAAAAACATGTTTTGACACTTTCAGCACACTGGGGTTAAGATCTGAGTGTGTGGGCTCTTCTGAGCCTTGCTGCTACATGGGTATTCAGTTGTCTGAAAAAACGCGTTTATTTCGGGCTGAAAAACACGTTTTGAAAAGTGTACTGTTACTGCCCCATAACTTACATGGGGTTGACCAAACTTGCAGAAACATGTTTATTTCTGCTGAAAAACATGTTTTGAACCTTTCTGCACACTGGGGTTAAGATCTGAGTGTGTGGGCTCTTCTGAGCCTTGCTGCTACATGGGGATTCAGTTGTCTGAAAAAACGCGTTTATTTCGGGCTGAAAAACACGTTTTGCAGAGTGTACTGTTACTGCCCCATAACTTACATGGGGTTGACCAAACTTGCAGAAACATGTTTATTTCTGCTGAAAAACATGTTTTGACACTTTCAGCACACTGGGGTTAAGATCTGAGTGTGTGGGCTCTTCTGAGCCTTGTTGCTACATGGGGATTCAGTTGTCTGAAAAAACGCGTTTATTTCGGGCTGAAAAACACGTTTTGAAAAGTGTACTGTTACTGCCCCATAACTTACATGGGGTTGACCAAACTTGCAGAAACATGTTTATTTCTGCTGAAAAACATGTTTTGACACTTTCAGCACACTGGGGTTAAGATCTGAGTGTGTGGGCTCTTCTGAGCCTTGTTGCTACATGGGGATTCAGTTGTCTGAAAAAACGCGTTTATTTCGGGCTGAAAAACACGTTTTGAAAAGTGTACTGTTACTGCCCCATAACTTACATGGGGTTGACCAAACTTGCAGAAACATGTTTATTTCTGCTGAAAAACATGTTTTGACACTTTCAGCACACTGGGGTTAAGATCTGAGTGTGTGGGCTCTTCTGAGCCTTGCTGCTACATGGGGATTCAGTTGTCTGAAAAAACGCGTTTATTTCGGGCTGAAAAACACGTTTTGAAAAGTGTACTGTTACTGCCCCATAACTTACATGGGGTTGACCAAACTTGCAGAAACATGTTTATTTCTGCTGAAAAACATGTTTTGACACTTTCAGCACACTGGGGTTAAGATCTGAGTGTGTGGGCTCTTCTGAGCCTTGCTGCTACATGGGTATTCAGTTGTCTGAAAAAACGCGTTTATTTCGGGCTGAAAAACACGTTTTGAAAAGTGTACTGTTACTGCCCCATAACTTACATGGGGTTGACCAAACTTGCAGAAACATGTTTATTTCTGCTGAAAAACACGTTTTGACCCTTTCTGCACACTGGGGTTAAGATCTGAGTGTGTGGGCTCTTCTGAGCCTTGCTGCTACATGGGTATTCAGTTGTCTGAAAAAACGCGTTTATTTCGGGCTGAAAAACACGTTTTGAAAAGTGTACTGTTACTGCCCCATAACTTACATGGGGTTGACCAAACTTGCAGAAACATGTTTATTTCTGCTGAAAAACATGTTTTGACACTTTCAGCACACTGGGGTTAAGATCTGAGTGTGTGGGCTCTTCTGAGCCTTACTGCTACATGGGGATTCAGTTGTCTGAAAAAACGCGTTTATTTCGGGCTGAAAAACACGTTTTGCAGAGTGTACTGTTACTGCCCCATAACTTACATGGGGTTGACCAAACTTGCAGAAACATGTTTATTTCTGCTGAAAAACACGTTTTGACCCTTTCTGCACACTGGGGTTAAGATCTGAGTGTGTGGGCTCTTCTGAGCCTTGCTGCTACATGGGTATTCAGTTGTCTGAAAAAACGCGTTTATTTCGGGCTGAAAAACACGTTTTGAAAAGTGTACTGTTACTGCCCCATAACTTACATGGGGTTGACCAAACTTGCAGAAACATGTTTATTTCTGCTGAAAAACATGTTTTGACACTTTCAGCACACTGGGGTTAAGATCTGAGTGTGTGGGCTCTTCTGAGCCTTGTTGCTACATGGGGATTCAGTTGTCTGAAAAAACGCGTTTATTTCGGGCTGAAAAACACGTTTTGAAAAGTGTACTGTTACTGCCCCATAACTTACATGGGGTTGACCAAACTTGCAGAAACATGTTTATTTCTGCTGAAAAACATGTTTTGACACTTTCAGCACACTGGGGTTAAGATCTGAGTGTGTGGGCTCTTCTGAGCCTTGTTGCTACATGGGGATTCAGTTGTCTGAAAAAACGCGTTTATTTCGGGCTGAAAAACACGTTTTGAAAAGTGTACTGTTACTGCCCCATAACTTACATGGGGTTGACCAAACTTGCAGATACATGTTTATTTCTGCTGAAAAACATGTTTTGACACTTTCAGCACACTGGGGTTAAGATCTGAGTGTGTGGGCTCTTCTGAGCCTTGCTGCTACATGGGGATTCAGTTGTCTGAAAAAACGCGTTTATTTCGGGCTGAAAAACACGTTTTGCAGAGTGTACTGTTACTGCCCCATAACTTACATGGGATTGACCAAACTTGCAGAAACATGTTTATTTCTGCTGAAAAACACGTTTTGACCCTTTCTGCACACTGGGGTTAAGAGCTGAGTGTGTGGGCTCTTCTGAGACTTGATGCTACATGGGTATTCAGTTGTCTGAAAAAACGCGTTTATTTCGGGCTGAAAAACACGTTTTGAAAAGTGTACTGTTACTGCCCCATAACTTACATGGGGTTGACCAAACTTGCAGAAACATGTTTATTTCTGCTGAAAAACATGTTTTGACACTTTCAGCACACTGGGGTTAAGATCTGAGTGTGTGGGCTCTTCTGAGCCTTGTTGCTACATGGGGATTCAGTTGTCTGAAAAAACGCGTTTATTTCGGGCTGAAAAACACGTTTTGAAAAGTGTACTGTTACTGCCCCATAACTTACATGGGGTTGACCAAACTTGCAGAAACATGTTTATTTCTGCTGAAAAACATGTTTTGACACTTTCAGCACACTGGGGTTAAGATCTGAGTGTGTGGGCTCTTCTGAGCCTTGCTGCTACATGGGTATTCAGTTGTCTGAAAAAACGCGTTTATTTCGGGCTGAAAAACACGTTTTGAAAAGTGTACTGTTACTGCCCCATAACTTACATGGGGTTGACCAAACTTGCAGAAACATGTTTATTTCTGCTGAAAAACATGTTTTGAACCTTTCTGCACACTGGGGTTAAGATCTGAGTGTGTGGGCTCTTCTGAGCCTTGCTGCTACATGGGGATTCAGTTGTCTGAAAAAACGCGTTTATTTCGGGCTGAAAAACACGTTTTGCAGAGTGTACTGTTACTGCCCCATAACTTACATGGGGTTGACCAAACTTGCAGAAACATGTTTATTTCTGCTGAAAAACATGTTTTGACACTTTCAGCACACTGGGGTTAAGATCTGAGTGTGTGGGCTCTTCTGAGCCTTGTTGCTACATGGGGATTCAGTTGTCTGAAAAAACGCGTTTATTTCGGGCTGAAAAACACGTTTTGAAAAGTGTACTGTTACTGCCCCATAACTTACATGGGGTTGACCAAACTTGCAGAAACATGTTTATTTCTGCTGAAAAACATGTTTTGACACTTTCAGCACACTGGGGTTAAGATCTGAGTGTGTGGGCTCTTCTGAGCCTTGCTGCTACATGGGGATTCAGTTGTCTGAAAAAACGCGTTTATTTCGGGCTGAAAAACACGTTTTGCAGAGTGTACTGTTACTGCCCCATAACTTACATGGGATTGACCAAACTTGCAGAAACATGTTTATTTCTGCTGAAAAACATGTTTTGACACTTTCAGCACACTGGGGTTAAGATCTGAGTGTGTGGGCTATTCTGAGCCTTGCTGCTACATGGGTATTCAGTTGTCTGAAAAAACGCGTTTATTTCGGGCTGAAAAACACGTTTTGAAAAGTGTACTGTTACTGCCCCATAACTTACATGGGGTTGACCAAACTTGCAGAAACATGTTTATTTCTGCTGAAAAACATGTTTTGACACTTTCAGCACACTGGGGTTAAGATCTGAGTGTGTGGGCTCTTCTGAGCCTTGTTGCTACATGGGGATTCAGTTGTCTGAAAAAACGCGTTTATTTCGGGCTGAAAAACACGTTTTGAAAAGTGTACTGTTACTGCCCCATAACTTACATGGGGTTGACCAAACTTGCAGAAACATGTTTATTTCTGCTGAAAAACATGTTTTGACACTTTCAGCACACTGGGGTTAAGATCTGAGTGTGTGGGCTCTTCTGAGCCTTGTTGCTACATGGGGATTCAGTTGTCTGAAAAAACGCGTTTATTTCGGGCTGAAAAACACGTTTTGAAAAGTGTACTGTTACTGCCCCATAACTTACATGGGGTTGACCAAACTTGCAGAAACATGTTTATTTCTGCTGAAAAACATGTTTTGACACTTTCAGCACACTGGGGTTAAGATCTGAGTGTGTGGGCTCTTCTGAGCCTTGTTGCTACATGGGTATTCAGTTGTCTGAAAAAACGCGTTTATTTCGGGCTGAAAAACACGTTTTGAAAAGTGTACTGTTACTGCCCCATAACTT
The DNA here is from genome assembly GCF_059453375.1 of Lepisosteus platostomus. Lineage (NCBI taxonomy): Eukaryota > Metazoa > Chordata > Actinopteri > Semionotiformes > Lepisosteidae > Lepisosteus > Lepisosteus platostomus. The sequence continues at coordinate 380,067 of NW_028291681.1, forward strand.
ACATGGGGTTGACCAAACTTGCAGAAACATGTTTATTTCTGCTGAAAAACATGTTTTGAAACTTTCTGCACACTGGGGTTAAGATCTGAGTGTGTGGGCTCTTCTGAGCCTTGCTGCTACATGGGGATTCAGTTGTCTGAAAAAACGCGTTTATTTCGGGCTGAAAAACACGTTTTGAAAAGTGTACTGTTACTGCCCCATAACTTACATGGGGTTGACCAAACTTGCAGAAACATGTTTATTTCTGCTGAAAAACATGTTTTGACACTTTCAGCACACTGGGGTTAAGATCTGAGTGTGTGGGCTCTTCTGAGCCTTGCTGCTACATGGGGATTCAGTTGTCTGAAAAAACGCGTTTATTTCGGGCTGAAAAACACGTTTTGAAAAGTGTACTGTTACTGCCCCATAACTTACATGGGGTTGACCAAACTTGCAGAAACATGTTTATTTCTGCTGAAAAACATGTTTTGACACTTTCAGCACACTGGGGTTAAGATCTGAGTGTGTGGGCTCTTCTGAGCCTTGCTGCTACATGGGTATTCAGTTGTCTGAAAAAACGCGTTTATTTCGGGCTGAAAAACACGTTTTGAAAAGTGTACTGTTACTGCCCCATAACTTACATGGGGTTGACCAAACTTGCAGAAACATGTTTATTTCTGCTGAAAAACATGTTTTGACACTTTCAGCACACTGGGGTTAAGATCTGAGTGTGTGGGCTCTTCTGAGCCTTGTTGCTACATGGGGATTCAGTTGTCTGAAAAAACGCGTTTATTTCGGGCTGAAAAACACGTTTTGAAAAGTGTACTGTTACTGCCCCATAACTTACATGGGGTTGACCAAACTTGCAGAAACATGTTTATTTCTGCTGAAAAACATGTTTTGACACTTTCAGCACACTGGGGTTAAGATCTGAGTGTGTGGGCTCTTCTGAGCCTTGCTGCTACATGGGTATTCAGTTGTCTGAAAAAACGCGTTTATTTCGGGCTGAAAAACACGTTTTGCAGAGTGTACTGTTACTGCCCCATAACTTACATGGGGTTGACCAAACTTGCAGAAACATGTTTATTTCTGCTGAAAAACACGTTTTGACCCTTTCTGCACACTGGGGTTAAGATCTGAGTGTGTGGGCTCTTCTGAGCCTTGCTGCTACATGGGGATTCAGTTGTCTGAAAAAACGCGTTTATTTCGGGCTGAAAAACACGTTTTGCAGAGTGTACTGTTACTGCCCCATAACTTACATGGGATTGACCAAACTTGCAGAAACATGTTTATTTCTGCTGAAAAACACGTTTTGACCCTTTCTGCACACTGGGGTTAAGAGCTGAGTGTGTGGGCTCTTCTGAGACTTGCTGCTACATGGGTATTCAGTTGTCTGAAAAAACGCGTTTATTTCGGGCTGAAAAACACGTTTTGAAAAGTGTACTGTTACTGCCCCATAACTTACATGGGGTTGACCAAACTTGCAGAAACATGTTTATTTCTGCTGAAAAACATGTTTTGACACTTTCAGCACACTGGGGTTAAGATCTGAGTGTGTGGGCTCTTCTGAGCCTTGTTGCTACATGGGGATTCAGTTGTCTGAAAAAACGCGTTTATTTCGGGTTGAAAAACACGTTTTGAAAAGTGTACTGTTACTGCCCCATAACTTACATGGGGTTGACCAAACTTGCAGAAACATGTTTATTTCTGCTGAAAAACATGTTTTGACACTTTCAGCACACTGGGGTTAAGATCTGAGTGTGTGGGCTCTTCTGAGCCTTGCTGCTACATGGGTATTCAGTTGTCTGAAAAAACGCGTTTATTTCGGGCTGAAAAACACGTTTTGAAAAGTGTACTGTTACTGCCCCATAACTTACATGGGGTTGACCAAACTTGCAGAAACATGTTTATTTCTGCTGAAAAACATGTTTTGAACCTTTCTGCACACTGGGGTTAAGATCTGAGTGTGTGGGCTCTTCTGAGCCTTGCTGCTACATGGGGATTCAGTTGTCTGAAAAAACGCGTTTATTTCGGGCTGAAAAACACGTTTTGAAAAGTGTGATGTTACTGCCCCATAACTTACATGGGGTTGACCAAACTTGCAGAAACATGTTTATTTCTGCTGAAAAACACGTTTTGACCCTTTCTGCACACTGGGGTTAAGGGCTGAGTGTGTTGGCACTTCTGAGCCTTGCTGTTACAAGTAGATTCAGCTGTCTGAAAAAACGTGTTCATTTCGGGCTGAAAAACACGTTTTGAAAAGTGTGATGTTACTGCCCCATAACTTACATGGGGTTGACCAACTTGCAGAAACATGTTTATTTCTGCTGAAAAACACGTTTTGACAATTTCTGCACACTGGGGTTAAGGGCTGAGTGTGTGGGCTCTTTTGAGCCTTGCTGTTACAAGGAGATTCAGTTGCCTGAAAAAACGCGTTTATTTCGGGCTGAAAAACACGTTTTGAAAAGTGTGATGTTACTGCCCCATAACTTACATGGGGTTGACCAAACTTGCAGAAACATGTTTATTTCTGCTGAAAAACACGTTTTGACCCTTTCTGCACACTGGGGTTAAGGGCTGAGTGTGTTGGCACTTCTGAGCCTTGCTGTTACAAGTAGATTCAGCTGTCTGAAAAAACGTGTTTATTTCGGGCTGAAAAACACGTTTTGAAAAGTGTGATGTTACTGCCCCATAACTTACATCGGGTTGACCAAACTTGCAGAAACATGTTTATTTCTGCTGAAAAACACGTTTTGACCCTTTCTGCACACTGGGGTTAAGGGTTGAGTGTGTGGGCACTTCTGAGCCTTGCTGTTACAAGTAGATTCAGTTGTCTGAAAAAACGCGTTTATTTCGGGCTGAAAAACACGTTTTGAAAAGTATGATGTTACTGCCCCATAACTTACATGGGGTTGACCAAACTTACAAAAACATGTTTATTTCTGCTGAAAAACACGTTTTGACCCTTTCTGCACACTGGGGTTAAGGGCTGAGTGTGTTGGCTCTTCTGAGCCTTGCTGTTACAAGTAGATTCAGCTGTCTGAAAAAACATGTTTATTTCGGGCTGAAAAACACGTTTTGAAAAGTGTGATGTTACTGCCCCATAACTTACATGGGGTTGACCAAACTTGCAGAAACATGTTTATTTCTGCTGAAAAACACGTTTTGACACTTTCTGTACACTGGGGTTAAGGGTTGAGTGTGTGGGCACTTCTGAGCCTTGCTGTTACAAGTAGATTCAGTTGCCTGAAAAAACGCGTTTATTTCTGGCTGAAAAACACGTTTTGAAAAGTGTGATGTTACTGCCCCATAACTTACATGGGGTTGACCAAACTTGCAGAAACATGTTTATTTCTGCTGAAAAACACGTTTTGACACTTTCTGTACACTGGGGTTAAGGGCTGAGTGTGTGGGCTCTTCTGAGCCTTGCTGTTACAAGGAGATTCAGTTGTCTGAAAAAACGCGTTTATTTCGGGCTGAAAAACACGTTTTGAAAAGTGTGATGTTACTGCCCCATAACTTACATGGGGTTGACCAAACTTGCAGAAACATGTTTATTTCTGCTGAAAAACACGTTTTGACACTTTCTGTACACTGGGGTTAAGGGCTGAGTGTGTGGGCTCTTCTGAGCCTTGCTGTTACAAGGAGATTCATTTGCCTGAAAAAAACGCGTTTATTTCGGGCTGAAAAACACGTTTTGAAAACTGTGATGTTACTGCCCCATAACTTACATGGGGTTGACCAAACTTACAGAAACATGTTTATTTCTGCTGAAAAACACGTTTTGACCCTTTCTGCACACTGGGGTTAAGGGCTGAGTGTGTTGGCTCTTCTGAGCCTTGCTGTTACAAGTAGATTCAGCTGTCTGAAAAAACGTGTTTATTTCGGGCTGAAAAACACGTTTTGAAAAGTGTGATGTTACTGCCCCATAACTTACATGGGGTTGACCAAACTTGCAGAAACATGTTTATTTCTGCTGAAAAACACGTTTTGACCCTTTCTGCACACTGGGGTTAAGGGTTGAGTGTGTGGGCATTTCTGAGCCTTGCTGTTACAAGTAGATTCAGTTGTCTGAAAAAACGCGTTTATTTCGGGCTGAAAAACACGTTTTGAAAAGTGTGATGTTACTGCCCCATAACTTACATGGGGTTGACCAAACTTGCAGAAACATGTTTATTTCTGCTGAAAAACACGTTTTGACCCTTTCTGCACACTGGGGTTAAGGGCTGAGTGTGTTGGCACTTCTGAGCCTTGCTGTTACAAGTAGATTCAGCTGTCTGAAAAAACGTGTTCATTTCGGGCTGAAAAACACGTTTTGAAAAGTGTGATGTTACTGCCCCATAACTTACATGGGGTTGACCAAACTTGCAGAAACATGTTTATTTCTGCTGAAAAACACGTTTTGACAATTTCTGCACACTGGGGTTAAGGGCTGAGTGTGTGGGCTCTTTTGAGCCTTGCTGTTACAAGGAGATTCAGTTGCCTGAAAAAACGCGTTTATTTCGGGCTGAAAAACACGTTTTGAAAAGTGTGATGTTACTGCCCCATAACTTACATGGGGTTGACCAAACTTGCAGAAACATGTTTATTTCTGCTGAAAAACACGTTTTGACCCTTTCTGCACACTGGGGTTAAGGGCTGAGTGTGTTGGCACTTCTGAGCCTTGCTGTTACAAGTAGATTCAGCTGTCTGAAAAAACGTGTTCATTTCGGGCTGAAAAACACGTTTTGAAAAGTGTGATGTTACTGCCCCATAACTTACATGGGGTTGACCAACTTGCAGAAACATGTTTATTTCTGCTGAAAAACACGTTTTGACAATTTCTGCACACTGGGGTTAAGGGCTGAGTGTGTGGGCTCTTTTGAGCCTTGCTGTTACAAGGAGATTCAGTTGCCTGAAAAAACGCGTTTATTTCGGGCTGAAAAACACGTTTTGAAAAGTGTGATGTTACTGCCCCATAACTTACATGGGGTTGACCAAACTTGCAGAAACATGTTTATTTCTGCTGAAAAACACGTTTTGACCCTTTCTGCACACTGGGGTTAAGGGCTGAGTGTGTTGGCACTTCTGAGCCTTGCTGTTACAAGTAGATTCAGCTGTCTGAAAAAACGTGTTTATTTCGGGCTGAAAAACACGTTTTGAAAAGTGTGATGTTACTGCTCCATAACTTACATCGGGTTGACCAAACTTGCAGAAACATGTTTATTTCTGCTGAAAAACACGTTTTGACCCTTTCTGCACACTGGGGTTAAGGGTTGAGTGTGTGGGCACTTCTGAGCCTTGCTGTTACAAGTAGATTCAGTTGTCTGAAAAAACGCGTTTATTTCGGGCTGAAAAACACGTTTTGAAAAGTGTGATGTTACTGCCCCATAACTTACATGGGGTTGACCAAACTTGCAGAAACATGTTTATTTCTGCTGAAAAACACGTTTTGACCCTTTCTGCACACTGGGGTTAAGGGCTGAGTGTGTTGGCACTTCTGAGCCTTGCTGTTACAAGTAGATTCAGCTGTCTGAAAAAACGTGTTCATTTCGGGCTGAAAAACACGTTTTGAAAAGTGTGATGTTACTGCCCCATAACTTACATGGGGTTGACCAAACTTGCAGAAACATGTTTATTTCTGCTGAAAAACACGTTTTGACAATTTCTGCACACTGGGGTTAAGGGCTGAGTGTGTGGGCTCTTTTGAGCCTTGCTGTTACAAGGAGATTCAGTTGCCTGAAAAAACGCGTTTATTTCGGGCTGAAAAACACGTTTTGAAAAGTGTGATGTTACTGCCCCATAACTTACATGGGGTTGACCAAACTTGCAGAAACATGTTTATTTCTGCTGAAAAACACGTTTTGACCCTTTCTGCACACTGGGGTTAAGGGCTGAGTGTGTTGGCACTTCTGAGCCTTGCTGTTACAAGTAGATTCAGCTGTCTGAAAAAACGTGTTCATTTCGGGCTGAAAAACACGTTTTGAAAAGTGTGATGTTACTGCCCCATAACTTACATGGGGTTGACCAACTTGCAGAAACATGTTTATTTCTGCTGAAAAACACGTTTTGACAATTTCTGCACACTGGGGTTAAGGGCTGAGTGTGTGGGCTCTTTTGAGCCTTGCTGTTACAAGGAGATTCAGTTGCCTGAAAAAACGCGTTTATTTCGGGCTGAAAAACACGTTTTGAAAAGTGTGATGTTACTGCCCCATAACTTACATGGGGTTGACCAAACTTGCAGAAACATGTTTATTTCTGCTGAAAAACACGTTTTGACCCTTTCTACACACTGGGGTTAAGGGCTGAGTGTGTTGGCACTTCTGAGCCTTGCTGTTACAAGTAGATTCAGCTGTCTGAAAAAACGTGTTTATTTCGGGCTGAAAAACACGTTTTGAAAAGTGTGATGTTACTGCTCCATAACTTACATCGGGTTGACCAAACTTGCAGAAACATGTTTATTTCTGCTGAAAAACACGTTTTGACCCTTTCTGCACACTGGGGTTAAGGGTTGAGTGTGTGGGCACTTCTGAGCCTTGCTGTTACAAGTAGATTCAGTTGTCTGAAAAAACGCGTTTATTTCGGGCTGAAAAACACGTTTTGAAAAGTATGATGTTACTGCCCCATAACTTACATGGGGTTGACCAAACTTACAAAAACATGTTTATTTCTGCTGAAAAACACGTTTTGACCCTTTCTGCACACTGGGGTTAAGGGCTGAGTGTGTTGGCTCTTCTGAGCCTTGCTGTTACAAGTAGATTCAGCTGTCTGAAAAAACATGTTTATTTCGGGCTGAAAAACACGTTTTGAAAAGTGTGATGTTACTGCCCCATAACTTACATGGGGTTGACCAAACTTGCAGAAACATGTTTATTTCTGCTGAAAAACACGTTTTGACACTTTCTGTACACTGGGGTTAAGGGTTGAGTGTGTGGGCACTTCTGAGCCTTGCTGTTACAAGTAGATTCAGTTGCCTGAAAAAACGCGTTTATTTCTGGCTGAAAAACACGTTTTGAAAAGTGTGATGTTACTGCCCCATAACTTACATGGGGTTGACCAAACTTGCAGAAACATGTTTATTTCTGCTGAAAAACACGTTTTGACACTTTCTGTACACTGGGGTTAAGGGCTGAGTGTGTGGGGTCTTCTGAGCCTTGATGTTACAAGGAGATTCAGTTGCCTGAAAAAACGCGTTTATTTCGGGCTGAAATACACGTTTTGAAAAGTGTGATGTCACTGCCCCATAACTTACATGGGGTTGACCAAACTTGCAGAAACATGTTTATTTCTGCTGAAAAACACGTTTTGACACTTTCTGTACACTGGGGTTAAGGGCTGAGTGTGTGGGCTCTTCTGAGCCTTGCTGTTACAAGGAGATTCAGTTGTCTGAAAAAACGCGTTTATTTCGGGCTGAAAAACACGTTTTGAAAAGTGTGATGTTACTGCCCCATAACTTACATGGGGTTGACCAAACTTGCAGAAACATGTTTATTTCTGCTGAAAAACACGTTTTGACCCTTTCTGCACACTGGGGTTAAGGGCTGAGTGTGTTGGCACTTCTGAGCCTTGCTGTTACAAGTAGATTCAGCTGTCTGAAAAAACGTGTTTATTTCGGGCTGAAAAACACGTTTTGAAAAGTGTGATGTTACTGCCCCATAACTTAAATGGGGTTGACCAAACTTGCAGAAACATGTTTATTTCTGCTGAAAAACACGTTTTGACACTTTCTGTACACTGGGGTTAAGGGCTGAGTGTGTGGGCTCTTCTGAGCCTTGCTGTTACAAGGAGATTCAGTTGTCTGAAAAAACGCGTTTATTTCGGGCTGAAAAACACGTTTTGAAAAGTGTGATGTTACTGCCCCATAACTTACATGGGGTTGACCAAACTTGCAGAAACATGTTTATTTCTGCTGAAAAACACGTTTTGACACTTTCTGTACACTGGGGTTAAGGGCTGAGTGCGTGGGCTCTTCTGAGCCTTGCTGTTACAAGGAGATTCAGTTGTCTGAAAAAACGCGTTTATTTCGGGCTGAAAAACACGTTTTGAAAAGTGTGATGTTACTGCCCCATAACTTACATGGGGTTGACCAAACTTGCAGAAACATGTTTATTTCTGCTGAAAAACACGTTTTGACCCTTTCTGCACACTGGGGTTAAGGGCTGAGTGTGTTGGCACTTCTGAGCCTTGCTGTTACAAGTAGATTCAGCTGTCTGAAAAAACGTGTTCATTTCGGGCTGAAAAACACGTTTTGAAAAGTGTGATGTTACTGCCCCATAACTTACATGGGGTTGACCAAACTTGCAGAAACATGTTTATTTCTGCTGAAAAACACGTTTTGACAATTTCTGCACACTGGGGTTAAGGGCTGAGTGTGTTGGCACTTCTGAGCCTTGCTGCTACATGGGGATTCAGTTGTCTGAAAAAACGCGTTTATTTCGGGCTGAAAAACACGTTTTGCAGAGTGTACTGTTACTGCCCCATAACTTACATGGGGTTGACCAAACTTGCAGAAACATGTTTATTTCTGCTGAAAAACATGTTTTGACACTTTCAGCACACTGGGGTTAAGATCTGAGTGTGTGGGCTCTTCTGAGCCTTGTTGCTACATGGGGATTCAGTTGTCTGAAAAAACGCGTTTATTTCGGGCTGAAAAACACGTTTTGAAAAGTGTACTGTTACTGCCCCATAACTTACATGGGGTTGACCAAACTTGCAGAAACATGTTTATTTCTGCTGAAAAACATGTTTTGACACTTTCAGCACACTGGGGTTAAGATCTGAGTGTGTGGGCTCTTCTGAGCCTTGTTGCTACATGGGGATTCAGTTGTCTGAAAAAACGCGTTTATTTCGGGCTGAAAAACACGTTTTGAAAAGTGTACTGTTACTGCCCCATAACTTACATGGGGTTGACCAAACTTGCAGAAACATGTTTATTTCTGCTGAAAAACATGTTTTGACACTTTCAGCACACTGGGGTTAAGATCTGAGTGTGTGGGCTCTTCTGAGCCTTGCTGCTACATGGGGATTCAGTTGTCTGAAAAAACGCGTTTATTTCGGGCTGAAAAACACGTTTTGAAAAGTGTACTGTTACTGCCCCATAACTTACATGGGGTTGACCAAACTTGCAGAAACATGTTTATTTCTGCTGAAAAACATGTTTTGACACTTTCAGCACACTGGGGTTAAGATCTGAGTGTGTGGGCTCTTCTGAGCCTTGCTGCTACATGGGTATTCAGTTGTCTGAAAAAACGCGTTTATTTCGGGCTGAAAAACACGTTTTGAAAAGTGTGATGTTACTGCCCCATAACTTACATGGGGTTGACCAAACTTGCAGAAACATGTTTATTTCTGCTGAAAAACACGTTTTGACACTTTCTGTACACTGGGGTTAAGGGCTGAGTGTGTGGGCTCTTCTGAGCCTTGCTGTTACAAGGAGATTCAGTTGTCTGAAAAAACGCGTTTATTTCGGGCTGAAAAACACGTTTTGAAAAGTGTGATGTTACTGCCCCATAACTTACATGGGGTTGACCAAACTTGCAGAAACATGTTTATTTCTGCTGAAAAACACGTTTTGACACTTTCTGTACACTGGGGTTAAGGGCTGAGTGTGTGGGCTCTTCTGAGCCTTGCTGTTACAAGGAGATTCATTTGCCTGAAAAAAACGCGTTTATTTCGGGCTGAAAAACACGTTTTGAAAACTGTGATGTTACTGCCCCATAACTTACATGGGGTTGACCAAACTTACAGAAACATGTTTATTTCTGCTGAAAAACACGTTTTGACCCTTTCTGCACACTGGGGTTAAGGGCTGAGTGTGTTGGCTCTTCTGAGCCTTGCTGTTACAAGTAGATTCAGCTGTCTGAAAAAACGTGTTTATTTCGGGCTGAAAAACACGTTTTGAAAAGTGTGATGTTACTGCCCCATAACTTACATGGGGTTGACCAAACTTGCAGAAACATGTTTATTTCTGCTGAAAAACACGTTTTGACCCTTTCTGCACACTGGGGTTAAGGGTTGAGTGTGTGGGCATTTCTGAGCCTTGCTGTTACAAGTAGATTCAGTTGTCTGAAAAAACGCGTTTATTTCGGGCTGAAAAACACGTTTTGAAAAGTGTGATGTTACTGCCCCATAACTTACATGGGGTTGACCAAACTTGCAGAAACATGTTTATTTCTGCTGAAAAACACGTTTTGACCCTTTCTGCACACTGGGGTTAAGGGCTGAGTGTGTTGGCACTTCTGAGCCTTGCTGTTACAAGTAGATTCAGCTGTCTGAAAAAACGTGTTCATTTCGGGCTGAAAAACACGTTTTGAAAAGTGTGATGTTACTGCCCCATAACTTACATGGGGTTGACCAAACTTGCAGAAACATGTTTATTTCTGCTGAAAAACACGTTTTGACAATTTCTGCACACTGGGGTTAAGGGCTGAGTGTGTGGGCTCTTTTGAGCCTTGCTGTTACAAGGAGATTCAGTTGCCTGAAAAAACGCGTTTATTTCGGGCTGAAAAACACGTTTTGAAAAGTGTGATGTTACTGCCCCATAACTTACATGGGGTTGACCAAACTTGCAGAAACATGTTTATTTCTGCTGAAAAACACGTTTTGACCCTTTCTGCACACTGGGGTTAAGGGCTGAGTGTGTTGGCACTTCTGAGCCTTGCTGTTACAAGTAGATTCAGCTGTCTGAAAAAACGTGTTCATTTCGGGCTGAAAAACACGTTTTGAAAAGTGTGATGTTACTGCCCCATAACTTACATGGGGTTGACCAACTTGCAGAAACATGTTTATTTCTGCTGAAAAACACGTTTTGACAATTTCTGCACACTGGGGTTAAGGGCTGAGTGTGTGGGCTCTTTTGAGCCTTGCTGTTACAAGGAGATTCAGTTGCCTGAAAAAACGCGTTTATTTCGGGCTGAAAAACACGTTTTGAAAAGTGTGATGTTACTGCCCCATAACTTACATGGGGTTGACCAAACTTGCAGAAACATGTTTATTTCTGCTGAAAAACACGTTTTGACCCTTTCTGCACACTGGGGTTAAGGGCTGAGTGTGTTGGCACTTCTGAGCCTTGCTGTTACAAGTAGATTCAGCTGTCTGAAAAAACGTGTTTATTTCGGGCTGAAAAACACGTTTTGAAAAGTGTGATGTTACTGCTCCATAACTTACATCGGGTTGACCAAACTTGCAGAAACATGTTTATTTCTGCTGAAAAACACGTTTTGACCCTTTCTGCACACTGGGGTTAAGGGTTGAGTGTGTGGGCACTTCTGAGCCTTGCTGTTACAAGTAGATTCAGTTGTCTGAAAAAACGCGTTTATTTCGGGCTGAAAAACACGTTTTGAAAAGTGTGATGTTACTGCCCCATAACTTACATGGGGTTGACCAAACTTGCAGAAACATGTTTATTTCTGCTGAAAAACACGTTTTGACCCTTTCTGCACACTGGGGTTAAGGGCTGAGTGTGTTGGCACTTCTGAGCCTTGCTGTTACAAGTAGATTCAGCTGTCTGAAAAAACGTGTTCATTTCGGGCTGAAAAACACGTTTTGAAAAGTGTGATGTTACTGCCCCATAACTTACATGGGGTTGACCAAACTTGCAGAAACATGTTTATTTCTGCTGAAAAACACGTTTTGACAATTTCTGCACACTGGGGTTAAGGGCTGAGTGTGTGGGCTCTTTTGAGCCTTGCTGTTACAAGGAGATTCAGTTGCCTGAAAAAACGCGTTTATTTCGGGCTGAAAAACACGTTTTGAAAAGTGTGATGTTACTGCCCCATAACTTACATGGGGTTGACCAAACTTGCAGAAACATGTTTATTTCTGCTGAAAAACACGTTTTGACCCTTTCTGCACACTGGGGTTAAGGGCTGAGTGTGTTGGCACTTCTGAGCCTTGCTGTTACAAGTAGATTCAGCTGTCTGAAAAAACGTGTTCATTTCGGGCTGAAAAACACGTTTTGAAAAGTGTGATGTTACTGCCCCATAACTTACATGGGGTTGACCAACTTGCAGAAACATGTTTATTTCTGCTGAAAAACACGTTTTGACAATTTCTGCACACTGGGGTTAAGGGCTGAGTGTGTGGGCTCTTTTGAGCCTTGCTGTTACAAGGAGATTCAGTTGCCTGAAAAAACGCGTTTATTTCGGGCTGAAAAACACGTTTTGAAAAGTGTGATGTTACTGCCCCATAACTTACATGGGGTTGACCAAACTTGCAGAAACATGTTTATTTCTGCTGAAAAACACGTTTTGACCCTTTCTACACACTGGGGTTAAGGGCTGAGTGTGTTGGCACTTCTGAGCCTTGCTGTTACAAGTAGATTCAGCTGTCTGAAAAAACGTGTTTATTTCGGGCTGAAAAACACGTTTTGAAAAGTGTGATGTTACTGCTCCATAACTTACATCGGGTTGACCAAACTTGCAGAAACATGTTTATTTCTGCTGAAAAACACGTTTTGACCCTTTCTGCACACTGGGGTTAAGGGTTGAGTGTGTGGGCACTTCTGAGCCTTGCTGTTACAAGTAGATTCAGTTGTCTGAAAAAACGCGTTTATTTCGGGCTGAAAAACACGTTTTGAAAAGTATGATGTTACTGCCCCATAACTTACATGGGGTTGACCAAACTTACAAAAACATGTTTATTTCTGCTGAAAAACACGTTTTGACCCTTTCTGCACACTGGGGTTAAGGGCTGAGTGTGTTGGCTCTTCTGAGCCTTGCTGTTACAAGTAGATTCAGCTGTCTGAAAAAACATGTTTATTTCGGGCTGAAAAACACGTTTTGAAAAGTGTGATGTTACTGCCCCATAACTTACATGGGGTTGACCAAACTTGCAGAAACATGTTTATTTCTGCTGAAAAACACGTTTTGACACTTTCTGTACACTGGGGTTAAGGGTTGAGTGTGTGGGCACTTCTGAGCCTTGCTGTTACAAGTAGATTCAGTTGCCTGAAAAAACGCGTTTATTTCTGGCTGAAAAACACGTTTTGAAAAGTGTGATGTTACTGCCCCATAACTTACATGGGGTTGACCAAACTTGCAGAAACATGTTTATTTCTGCTGAAAAACACGTTTTGACACTTTCTGTACACTGGGGTTAAGGGCTGAGTGTGTGGGGTCTTCTGAGCCTTGATGTTACAAGGAGATTCAGTTGCCTGAAAAAACGCGTTTATTTCGGGCTGAAATACACGTTTTGAAAAGTGTGATGTCACTGCCCCATAACTTACATGGGGTTGACCAAACTTGCAGAAACATGTTTATTTCTGCTGAAAAACACGTTTTGACACTTTCTGTACACTGGGGTTAAGGGCTGAGTGTGTGGGCTCTTCTGAGCCTTGCTGTTACAAGGAGATTCAGTTGTCTGAAAAAACGCGTTTATTTCGGGCTGAAAAACACGTTTTGAAAAGTGTGATGTTACTGCCCCATAACTTACATGGGGTTGACCAAACTTGCAGAAACATGTTTATTTCTGCTGAAAAACACGTTTTGACCCTTTCTGCACACTGGGGTTAAGGGCTGAGTGTGTTGGCACTTCTGAGCCTTGCTGTTACAAGTAGATTCAGCTGTCTGAAAAAACGTGTTTATTTCGGGCTGAAAAACACGTTTTGAAAAGTGTGATGTTACTGCCCCATAACTTAAATGGGGTTGACCAAACTTGCAGAAACATGTTTATTTCTGCTGAAAAACACGTTTTGACACTTTCTGTACACTGGGGTTAAGGGCTGAGTGTGTGGGCTCTTCTGAGCCTTGCTGTTACAAGGAGATTCAGTTGTCTGAAAAAACGCGTTTATTTCGGGCTGAAAAACACGTTTTGAAAAGTGTGATGTTACTGCCCCATAACTTACATGGGGTTGACCAAACTTGCAGAAACATGTTTATTTCTGCTGAAAAACACGTTTTGACACTTTCTGTACACTGGGGTTAAGGGCTGAGTGCGTGGGCTCTTCTGAGCCTTGCTGTTACAAGGAGATTCAGTTGTCTGAAAAAACGCGTTTATTTCGGGCTGAAAAACACGTTTTGAAAAGTGTGATGTTACTGCCCCATAACTTACATGGGGTTGACCAAACTTGCAGAAACATGTTTATTTCTGCTGAAAAACACGTTTTGACCCTTTCTGCACACTGGGGTTAAGGGCTGAGTGTGTTGGCACTTCTGAGCCTTGCTGTTACAAGTAGATTCAGCTGTCTGAAAAAACGTGTTCATTTCGGGCTGAAAAACACGTTTTGAAAAGTGTGATGTTACTGCCCCATAACTTACATGGGGTTGACCAAACTTGCAGAAACATGTTTATTTCTGCTGAAAAACACGTTTTGACAATTTCTGCACACTGGGGTTAAGGGCTGAGTGTGTTGGCACTTCTGAGCCTTGCTGCTACATGGGGATTCAGTTGTCTGAAAAAACGCGTTTATTTCGGGCTGAAAAACACGTTTTGCAGAGTGTACTGTTACTGCCCCATAACTTACATGGGGTTGACCAAACTTGCAGAAACATGTTTATTTCTGCTGAAAAACATGTTTTGACACTTTCAGCACACTGGGGTTAAGATCTGAGTGTGTGGGCTCTTCTGAGCCTTGTTGCTACATGGGGATTCAGTTGTCTGAAAAAACGCGTTTATTTCGGGCTGAAAAACACGTTTTGAAAAGTGTACTGTTACTGCCCCATAACTTACATGGGGTTGACCAAACTTGCAGAAACATGTTTATTTCTGCTGAAAAACATGTTTTGACACTTTCAGCACACTGGGGTTAAGATCTGAGTGTGTGGGCTCTTCTGAGCCTTGTTGCTACATGGGGATTCAGTTGTCTGAAAAAACGCGTTTATTTCGGGCTGAAAAACACGTTTTGAAAAGTGTACTGTTACTGCCCCATAACTTACATGGGGTTGACCAAACTTGCAGAAACATGTTTATTTCTGCTGAAAAACATGTTTTGACACTTTCAGCACACTGGGGTTAAGATCTGAGTGTGTGGGCTCTTCTGAGCCTTGCTGCTACATGGGGATTCAGTTGTCTGAAAAAACGCGTTTATTTCGGGCTGAAAAACACGTTTTGAAAAGTGTACTGTTACTGCCCCATAACTTACATGGGGTTGACCAAACTTGCAGAAACATGTTTATTTCTGCTGAAAAACATGTTTTGACACTTTCAGCACACTGGGGTTAAGATCTGAGTGTGTGGGCTCTTCTGAGCCTTGCTGCTACATGGGTATTCAGTTGTCTGAAAAAACGCGTTTATTTCGGGCTGAAAAACACGTTTTGAAAAGTGTACTGTTACTGCCCCATAACTTACATGGGGTTGACCAAACTTGCAGAAACATGTTTATTTCTGCTGAAAAACACGTTTTGACCCTTTCTGCACACTGGGGTTAAGATCTGAGTGTGTGGGCTCTTCTGAGCCTTGCTGCTACATGGGTATTCAGTTGTCTGAAAAAACGCGTTTATTTCGGGCTGAAAAACACGTTTTGAAAAGTGTACTGTTACTGCCCCATAACTTACATGGGGTTGACCAAACTTGCAGAAACATGTTTATTTCTGCTGAAAAACATGTTTTGACACTTTCAGCACACTGGGGTTAAGATCTGAGTGTGTGGGCTCTTCTGAGCCTTACTGCTACATGGGGATTCAGTTGTCTGAAAAAACGCGTTTATTTCGGGCTGAAAAACACGTTTTGCAGAGTGTACTGTTACTGCCCCATAACTTACATGGGGTTGACCAAACTTGCAGAAACATGTTTATTTCTGCTGAAAAACACGTTTTGACCCTTTCTGCACACTGGGGTTAAGATCTGAGTGTGTGGGCTCTTCTGAGCCTTGCTGCTACATGGGTATTCAGTTGTCTGAAAAAACGCGTTTATTTCGGGCTGAAAAACACGTTTTGAAAAGTGTACTGTTACTGCCCCATAACTTACATGGGGTTGACCAAACTTGCAGAAACATGTTTATTTCTGCTGAAAAACATGTTTTGACACTTTCAGCACACTGGGGTTAAGATCTGAGTGTGTGGGCTCTTCTGAGCCTTGTTGCTACATGGGGATTCAGTTGTCTGAAAAAACGCGTTTATTTCGGGCTGAAAAACACGTTTTGAAAAGTGTACTGTTACTGCCCCATAACTTACATGGGGTTGACCAAACTTGCAGAAACATGTTTATTTCTGCTGAAAAACATGTTTTGACACTTTCAGCACACTGGGGTTAAGATCTGAGTGTGTGGGCTCTTCTGAGCCTTGTTGCTACATGGGGATTCAGTTGTCTGAAAAAACGCGTTTATTTCGGGCTGAAAAACACGTTTTGAAAAGTGTACTGTTACTGCCCCATAACTTACATGGGGTTGACCAAACTTGCAGATACATGTTTATTTCTGCTGAAAAACATGTTTTGACACTTTCAGCACACTGGGGTTAAGATCTGAGTGTGTGGGCTCTTCTGAGCCTTGCTGCTACATGGGGATTCAGTTGTCTGAAAAAACGCGTTTATTTCGGGCTGAAAAACACGTTTTGCAGAGTGTACTGTTACTGCCCCATAACTTACATGGGATTGACCAAACTTGCAGAAACATGTTTATTTCTGCTGAAAAACACGTTTTGACCCTTTCTGCACACTGGGGTTAAGAGCTGAGTGTGTGGGCTCTTCTGAGACTTGATGCTACATGGGTATTCAGTTGTCTGAAAAAACGCGTTTATTTCGGGCTGAAAAACACGTTTTGAAAAGTGTACTGTTACTGCCCCATAACTTACATGGGGTTGACCAAACTTGCAGAAACATGTTTATTTCTGCTGAAAAACATGTTTTGACACTTTCAGCACACTGGGGTTAAGATCTGAGTGTGTGGGCTCTTCTGAGCCTTGTTGCTACATGGGGATTCAGTTGTCTGAAAAAACGCGTTTATTTCGGGCTGAAAAACACGTTTTGAAAAGTGTACTGTTACTGCCCCATAACTTACATGGGGTTGACCAAACTTGCAGAAACATGTTTATTTCTGCTGAAAAACATGTTTTGACACTTTCAGCACACTGGGGTTAAGATCTGAGTGTGTGGGCTCTTCTGAGCCTTGCTGCTACATGGGTATTCAGTTGTCTGAAAAAACGCGTTTATTTCGGGCTGAAAAACACGTTTTGAAAAGTGTACTGTTACTGCCCCATAACTTACATGGGGTTGACCAAACTTGCAGAAACATGTTTATTTCTGCTGAAAAACATGTTTTGAACCTTTCTGCACACTGGGGTTAAGATCTGAGTGTGTGGGCTCTTCTGAGCCTTGCTGCTACATGGGGATTCAGTTGTCTGAAAAAACGCGTTTATTTCGGGCTGAAAAACACGTTTTGCAGAGTGTACTGTTACTGCCCCATAACTTACATGGGGTTGACCAAACTTGCAGAAACATGTTTATTTCTGCTGAAAAACATGTTTTGACACTTTCAGCACACTGGGGTTAAGATCTGAGTGTGTGGGCTCTTCTGAGCCTTGTTGCTACATGGGGATTCAGTTGTCTGAAAAAACGCGTTTATTTCGGGCTGAAAAACACGTTTTGAAAAGTGTACTGTTACTGCCCCATAACTTACATGGGGTTGACCAAACTTGCAGAAACATGTTTATTTCTGCTGAAAAACATGTTTTGACACTTTCAGCACACTGGGGTTAAGATCTGAGTGTGTGGGCTCTTCTGAGCCTTGCTGCTACATGGGGATTCAGTTGTCTGAAAAAACGCGTTTATTTCGGGCTGAAAAACACGTTTTGCAGAGTGTACTGTTACTGCCCCATAACTTACATGGGATTGACCAAACTTGCAGAAACATGTTTATTTCTGCTGAAAAACATGTTTTGACACTTTCAGCACACTGGGGTTAAGATCTGAGTGTGTGGGCTATTCTGAGCCTTGCTGCTACATGGGTATTCAGTTGTCTGAAAAAACGCGTTTATTTCGGGCTGAAAAACACGTTTTGAAAAGTGTACTGTTACTGCCCCATAACTTACATGGGGTTGACCAAACTTGCAGAAACATGTTTATTTCTGCTGAAAAACATGTTTTGACACTTTCAGCACACTGGGGTTAAGATCTGAGTGTGTGGGCTCTTCTGAGCCTTGTTGCTACATGGGGATTCAGTTGTCTGAAAAAACGCGTTTATTTCGGGCTGAAAAACACGTTTTGAAAAGTGTACTGTTACTGCCCCATAACTTACATGGGGTTGACCAAACTTGCAGAAACATGTTTATTTCTGCTGAAAAACATGTTTTGACACTTTCAGCACACTGGGGTTAAGATCTGAGTGTGTGGGCTCTTCTGAGCCTTGTTGCTACATGGGGATTCAGTTGTCTGAAAAAACGCGTTTATTTCGGGCTGAAAAACACGTTTTGAAAAGTGTACTGTTACTGCCCCATAACTTACATGGGGTTGACCAAACTTGCAGAAACATGTTTATTTCTGCTGAAAAACATGTTTTGACACTTTCAGCACACTGGGGTTAAGATCTGAGTGTGTGGGCTCTTCTGAGCCTTGTTGCTACATGGGTATTCAGTTGTCTGAAAAAACGCGTTTATTTCGGGCTGAAAAACACGTTTTGAAAAGTGTACTGTTACTGCCCCATAACTTACATGGGGTTGACCAAACTTGCAGAAACATGTTTATTTCTGCTGAAAAACATGTTTTGAAACTTTCTGCACACTGGGGTTAAGATCTGAGTGTGTGGGCTCTTCTGAGCCTTGCTGCTACATGGGGATTCAGTTGTCTGAAAAAACGCGTTTATTTCGGGCTGAAAAACACGTTTTGAAAAGTGTACTGTTACTGCCCCATAACTTACATGGGGTTGACCAAACTTGCAGAAACATGTTTATTTCTGCTGAAAAACATGTTTTGACACTTTCAGCACACTGGGGTTAAGATCTGAGTGTGTGGGCTCTTCTGAGCCTTGCTGCTACATGGGGATTCAGTTGTCTGAAAAAACGCGTTTATTTCGGGCTGAAAAACACGTTTTGAAAAGTGTACTGTTACTGCCCCATAACTTACATGGGGTTGACCAAACTTGCAGAAACATGTTTATTTCTGCTGAAAAACATGTTTTGACACTTTCAGCACACTGGGGTTAAGATCTGAGTGTGTGGGCTCTTCTGAGCCTTGCTGCTACATGGGTATTCAGTTGTCTGAAAAAACGCGTTTATTTCGGGCTGAAAAACACGTTTTGAAAAGTGTACTGTTACTGCCCCATAACTTACATGGGGTTGACCAAACTTGCAGAAACATGTTTATTTCTGCTGAAAAACATGTTTTGACACTTTCAGCACACTGGGGTTAAGATCTGAGTGTGTGGGCTCTTCTGAGCCTTGTTGCTACATGGGGATTCAGTTGTCTGAAAAAACGCGTTTATTTCGGGCTGAAAAACACGTTTTGAAAAGTGTACTGTTACTGCCCCATAACTTACATGGGGTTGACCAAACTTGCAGAAACATGTTTATTTCTGCTGAAAAACATGTTTTGACACTTTCAGCACACTGGGGTTAAGATCTGAGTGTGTGGGCTCTTCTGAGCCTTGCTGCTACATGGGTATTCAGTTGTCTGAAAAAACGCGTTTATTTCGGGCTGAAAAACACGTTTTGCAGAGTGTACTGTTACTGCCCCATAACTTACATGGGGTTGACCAAACTTGCAGAAACATGTTTATTTCTGCTGAAAAACACGTTTTGACCCTTTCTGCACACTGGGGTTAAGATCTGAGTGTGTGGGCTCTTCTGAGCCTTGCTGCTACATGGGGATTCAGTTGTCTGAAAAAACGCGTTTATTTCGGGCTGAAAAACACGTTTTGCAGAGTGTACTGTTACTGCCCCATAACTTACATGGGATTGACCAAACTTGCAGAAACATGTTTATTTCTGCTGAAAAACACGTTTTGACCCTTTCTGCACACTGGGGTTAAGAGCTGAGTGTGTGGGCTCTTCTGAGACTTGCTGCTACATGGGTATTCAGTTGTCTGAAAAAACGCGTTTATTTCGGGCTGAAAAACACGTTTTGAAAAGTGTACTGTTACTGCCCCATAACTTACATGGGGTTGACCAAACTTGCAGAAACATGTTTATTTCTGCTGAAAAACATGTTTTGACACTTTCAGCACACTGGGGTTAAGATCTGAGTGTGTGGGCTCTTCTGAGCCTTGTTGCTACATGGGGATTCAGTTGTCTGAAAAAACGCGTTTATTTCGGGTTGAAAAACACGTTTTGAAAAGTGTACTGTTACTGCCCCATAACTTACATGGGGTTGACCAAACTTGCAGAAACATGTTTATTTCTGCTGAAAAACATGTTTTGACACTTTCAGCACACTGGGGTTAAGATCTGAGTGTGTGGGCTCTTCTGAGCCTTGCTGCTACATGGGTATTCAGTTGTCTGAAAAAACGCGTTTATTTCGGGCTGAAAAACACGTTTTGAAAAGTGTACTGTTACTGCCCCATAACTTACATGGGGTTGACCAAACTTGCAGAAACATGTTTATTTCTGCTGAAAAACATGTTTTGAACCTTTCTGCACACTGGGGTTAAGATCTGAGTGTGTGGGCTCTTCTGAGCCTTGCTGCTACATGGGGATTCAGTTGTCTGAAAAAACGCGTTTATTTCGGGCTGAAAAACACGTTTTGCAGAGTGTACTGTTACTGCCCCATAACTTACATGGGGTTGACCAAACTTGCAGAAACATGTTTATTTCTGCTGAAAAACATGTTTTGACACTTTCAGCACACTGGGGTTAAGATCTGAGTGTGTGGGCTCTTCTGAGCCTTGTTGCTACATGGGGATTCAGTTGTCTGAAAAAACGCGTTTATTTCGGGCTGAAAAACACGTTTTGAAAAGTGTACTGTTACTGCCCCATAACTTACATGGGGTTGACCAAACTTGCAGAAACATGTTTATTTCTGCTGAAAAACATGTTTTGACACTTTCAGCACACTGGGGTTAAGATCTGAGTGTGTGGGCTATTCTGAGCCTTGCTGCTACATGGGTATTCAGTTGTCTGAAAAAACGCGTTTATTTCGGGCTGAAAAACACGTTTTGAAAAGTGTACTGTTACTGCCCCATAACTTACATGGGGTTGACCAAACTTGCAGAAACATGTTTATTTCTGCTGAAAAACATGTTTTGACACTTTCAGCACACTGGGGTTAAGATCTGAGTGTGTGGGCTCTTCTGAGCCTTGTTGCTACATGGGGATTCAGTTGTCTGAAAAAACGCGTTTATTTCGGGCTGAAAAACACGTTTTGAAAAGTGTACTGTTACTGCCCCATAACTTACATGGGGTTGACCAAACTTGCAGAAACATGTTTATTTCTGCTGAAAAACATGTTTTGACACTTTCAGCACACTGGGGTTAAGATCTGAGTGTGTGGGCTCTTCTGAGCCTTGTTGCTACATGGGGATTCAGTTGTCTGAAAAAACGCGTTTATTTCGGGCTGAAAAACACGTTTTGAAAAGTGTACTGTTACTGCCCCATAACTTACATGGGGTTGACCAAACTTGCAGAAACATGTTTATTTCTGCTGAAAAACATGTTTTGACACTTTCAGCACACTGGGGTTAAGATCTGAGTGTGTGGGCTCTTCTGAGCCTTGTTGCTACATGGGGATTCAGTTGTCTGAAAAAACGCGTTTATTTCGGGCTGAAAAACACGTTTTGAAAAGTGTACTGTTACTGCCCCATAACTTACATGGGGTTGACCAAACTTGCAGAAACATGTTTATTTCTGCTGAAAAACATGTTTTGACACTTTCAGCACACTGGGGTTAAGATCTGAGTGTGTGGGCTCTTCTGAGCCTTGCTGCTACATGGGGATTCAGTTGTCTGAAAAAACGCGTTTATTTCGGGCTGAAAAACACGTTTTGCAGAGTGTACTGTTACTGCCCCATAACTTACATGGGATTGACCAAACTTGCAGAAACATGTTTATTTCTGCTGAAAAACACGTTTTGACCCTTTCTGCACACTGGGGTTAAGAGCTGAGTGTGTGGGCTCTTCTGAGACTTGCTGCTACATGGGTATTCAGTTGTCTGAAAAAACGCGTTTATTTCGGGCTGAATAACACGTTTTGAAAAGTGTACTGTTACTGCCCCATAACTTACATGGGGTTGACCAAACTTGCAGAAACATGTTTATTTCTGCTGAAAAACATGTTTTGACACTTTCAGCACACTGGGGTTAAGATCTGAGTGTGTGGGCTCTTCTGAGCCTTGTTGCTACATGGGGATTCAGTTGTCTGAAAAAACGCGTTTATTTCGGGCTGAAAAACACGTTTTGAAAAGTGTACTGTTACTGCCCCATAACTTACATGGGGTTGACCAAACTTGCAGAAACATGTTTATTTCTGCTGAAAAACATGTTTTGACACTTTCAGCACACTGGGGTTAAGATCTGAGTGTGTGGGCTCTTCTGAGCCTTGCTGCTACATGGGGATTCAGTTGTCTGAAAAAACGCGTTTATTTCGGGCTGAAAAACACGTTTTGCAGAGTGTACTGTTACTGCCCCATAACTTACATGGGGTTGACCAAACTTGCAGAAACATGTTTATTTCTGCTGAAAAACACGTTTTGACCCTTTCTGCACACTGGGGTTAAGATCTGAGTGTGTGGGCTCTTCTGAGCCTTGCTGCTACATGGGTATTCAGTTGTCTGAAAAAACGCGTTTATTTCGGGCTGAAAAACACGTTTTGAAAAGTGTACTGTTACTGCCCCATAACTTACATGGGGTTGACCAAACTTGCAGAAACATGTTTATTTCTGCTGAAAAACATGTTTTGACACTTTCAGCACAGTGGGGTTAAGATCTGAGTGTGTGGGCTCTTCTGAGCCTTGTTGCTACATGGGGATTCAGTTGTCTGAAAAAACGCGTTTATTTCGGGCTGAAAAACACGTTTTGAAAAGTGTACTGTTACTGCCCCATAACTTACATGGGGTTGACCAAACTTGCAGAAACATGTTTATTTCTGCTGAAAAACATGTTTTGACACTTTCAGCACACTGGGGTTAAGAGCTGAGTGTGTGGGCTCTTCTGAGCCTTGCTGCTACATGGGTATTCAGTTGTCTGAAAAAACGCGTTTATTTCGGGCTGAAAAACACGTTTTGAAAAGTGTACTGTTACTGCCCCATAACTTACATGGGGTTGACCAAACTTGCAGAAACATGTTTATTTCTGCTGAAAAACATGTTTTGACACTTTCAGCACACTGGGGTTAAGATCTGAGTGTGTGGGCTCTTCTGAGCCTTGTTGCTACATGGGGATTCAGTTGTCTGAAAAAACGCGTTTATTTCGGGCTGAAAAACACGTTTTGAAAAGTGTACTGTTACTGCCCCATAACTTACATGGGGTTGACCAAACTTGCAGAAACATGTTTATTTCTGCTGAAAAACATGTTTTGACACTTTCAGCACACTGGGGTTAAGATCTGAGTGTGTGGGCTCTTCTGAGCCTTGCTGCTACATGGGGATTCAGTTGTCTGAAAAAACGCGTTTATTTTGGGCTGAAAAACACGTTTTGCAGAGTGTACTGTTACTGCCCCATAACTTACATGGGATTGACCAAACTTGCAGAAACATGTTTATTTCTGCTGAAAAACACGTTTTGACCCTTTCTGCACACTGGGGTTAAGAGCTGAGTGTGTGGGCTCTTCTGAGACTTGCTGCTACATGGGTATTCAGTTGTCTGAAAAAACGCGTTTATTTCGGGCTGAAAAACACGTTTTGAAAAGTGTACTGTTACTGCCCCATAACTTACATGGGGTTGACCAAACTTGCAGAAACATGTTTATTTCTGCTGAAAAACATGTTTTGACACTTTCAGCACACTGGGGTTAAGATCTGAGTGTGTGGGCTCTTCTGAGCCTTGTTGCTACATGGGGATTCAGTTGTCTGAAAAAACGCGTTTATTTCGGGTTGAAAAACACGTTTTGAAAAGTGTACTGTTACTGCCCCATAACTTACATGGGGTTGACCAAACTTGCAGAAACATGTTTATTTCTGCTGAAAAACATGTTTTGACACTTTCAGCACACTGGGGTTAAGATCTGAGTGTGTGGGCTCTTCTGAGCCTTGCTGCTACATGGGTATTCAGTTGTCTGAAAAAACGCGTTTATTTCGGGCTGAAAAACACGTTTTGAAAAGTGTACTGTTACTGCCCCATAACTTACATGGGGTTGACCAAACTTGCAGAAACATGTTTATTTCTGCTGAAAAACATGTTTTGAACCTTTCTGCACACTGGGGTTAAGATCTGAGTGTGTGGGCTCTTCTGAGCCTTGCTGCTACATGGGGATTCAGTTGTCTGAAAAAACGCGTTTATTTCGGGCTGAAAAACACGTTTTGCAGAGTGTACTGTTACTGCCCCATAACTTACATGGGGTTGACCAAACTTGCAGAAACATGTTTATTTCTGCTGAAAAACATGTTTTGACACTTTCAGCACACTGGGGTTAAGATCTGAGTGTGTGGGCTCTTCTGAGCCTTGTTGCTACATGGGGATTCAGTTGTCTGAAAAAACGCGTTTATTTCGGGCTGAAAAACACGTTTTGAAAAGTGTACTGTTACTGCCCCATAACTTACATGGGGTTGACCAAACTTGCAGAAACATGTTTATTTCTGCTGAAAAACATGTTTTGACACTTTCAGCACACTGGGGTTAAGATCTGAGTGTGTGGGCTATTCTGAGCCTTGCTGCTACATGGGTATTCAGTTGTCTGAAAAAACGCGTTTATTTCGGGCTGAAAAACACGTTTTGAAAAGTGTACTGTTACTGCCCCATAACTTACATGGGGTTGACCAAACTTGCAGAAACATGTTTATTTCTGCTGAAAAACATGTTTTGACACTTTCAGCACACTGGGGTTAAGATCTGAGTGTGTGGGCTCTTCTGAGCCTTGTTGCTACATGGGGATTCAGTTGTCTGAAAAAACGCGTTTATTTCGGGCTGAAAAACACGTTTTGAAAAGTGTACTGTTACTGCCCCATAACTTACATGGGGTTGACCAAACTTGCAGAAACATGTTTATTTCTGCTGAAAAACATGTTTTGACACTTTCAGCACACTGGGGTTAAGATCTGAGTGTGTGGGCTCTTCTGAGCCTTGTTGCTACATGGGGATTCAGTTGTTGAAAAAACGCGTTTATTTCGGGCTGAAAAACACGTTTTGAAAAGTGTACTGTTACTGCCCCATAACTTACATGGGGTTGACCAAACTTGCAGAAACATGTTTATTTCTGCTGAAAAACATGTTTTGACACTTTCAGCACACTGGGGTTAAGATCTGAGTGTGTGGGCTCTTCTGAGCCTTGTTGCTACATGGGGATTCAGTTGTCTGAAAAAACGCGTTTATTTCGGGCTGAAAAACACGTTTTGAAAAGTGTACTGTTACTGCCCCATAACTTACATGGGGTTGACCAAACTTGCAGAAACATGTTTATTTCTGCTGAAAAACATGTTTTGACACTTTCAGCACACTGGGGTTAAGATCTGAGTGTGTGGGCTCTTCTGAGCCTTGTTGCTACATGGGGATTCAGTTGTCTGAAAAAACGCGTTTATTTCGGGCTGAAAAACACGTTTTGAAAAGTGTACTGTTACTGCCCCATAACTTACATGGGGTTGACCAAACTTGCAGAAACATGTTTATTTCTGCTGAAAAACATGTTTTGACACTTTCAGCACACTGGGGTTAAGATCTGAGTGTGTGGGCTCTTCTGAGCCTTGCTGCTACATGGGTATTCAGTTGTCTGAAAAAACGCGTTTATTTCGGGCTGAAAAACACGTTTTGAAAAGTGTACTGTTACTGCCCCATAACTTACATGGGGTTGACCAAACTTGCAGAAACATGTTTATTTCTGCTGAAAAACATGTTTTGAACCTTTCTGCACACTGGGGTTAAGATCTGAGTGTGTGGGCTCTTCTGAGCCTTGCTGCTACATGGGGATTCAGTTGTCTGAAAAAACGCGTTTATTTCGGGCTGAAAAATATGTTTTGAAAAGTGTACTGTTACTGCCCCATAACTTACATGGGGTTGACCAAACTTGCAGAAACATGTTTATTTCTGCTGAAAAACATGTTTTGACACTTTCAGCACACTGGGGTTAAGATCTGAGTGTGTGGGCTCTTCTGAGCCTTGCTGCTACATGGGGATTCAGTTGTCTGAAAAAACGCGTTTATTTCGGGCTGAAAAACACGTTTTGCAGAGTGTACTGTTACTGCCCCATAACTTACATGGGATTGACCAAACTTGCAGAAACATGTTTATTTCTGCTGAAAAACACGTTTTGACCCTTTCTGCACACTGGGGTTAAGAGCTGAGTGTGTGGGCTCTTCTGAGACTTGCTGCTACATGGGTATTCAGTTGTCTGAAAAAACGCGTTTATTTCGGGCTGAAAAACACGTTTTGAAAAGTGTACTGTTACTGCCCCATAACTTACATGGGGTTGACCAAACTTGCAGAAACATGTTTATTTCTGCTGAAAAACATGTTTTGACACTTTCAGCACACTGGGGTTAAGATCTGAGTGTGTGGGCTCTTCTGAGCCTTGTTGCTACATGGGGATTCAGTTGTCTGAAAAAACGCGTTTATTTCGGGCTGAAAAACACGTTTTGAAAAGTGTACTGTTACTGCCCCATAACTTACATGGGGTTGACCAAACTTGCAGAAACATGTTTATTTCTGCTGAAAAACATGTTTTGACACTTTCAGCACACTGGGGTTAAGATCTGAGTGTGTGGGCTCTTCTGAGCCTTGCTGCTACATGGGTATTCAGTTGTCTGAAAAAACGCGTTTATTTCGGGCTGAAAAACACGTTTTGAAAAGTGTACTGTTACTGCCCCATAACTTACATGGGGTTGACCAAACTTGCAGAAACATGTTTATTTCTGCTGAAAAACATGTTTTGAACCTTTCTGCACACTGGGGTTAAGATCTGAGTGTGTGGGCTCTTCTGAGCCTTGCTGCTACATGGGGATTCAGTTGTCTGAAAAAACGCGTTTATTTCGGGCTGAAAAACACGTTTTGCAGAGTGTACTGTTACTGCCCCATAACTTACAAGGGGTTGACCAAACTTGCAGAAACATGTTTATTTCTGCTGAAAAACATGTTTTGACACTTTCAGCACACTGGGGTTAAGATCTGAGTTTGTGGGCTCTTCTGAGCCTTGTTGCTACATGGGGATTCAGTTGTCTGAAAAAACGCGTTTATTTCGGGCTGAAAAACACGTTTTGAAAAGTGTACTGTTACTGCCCCATAACTTACATGGGGTTGACCAAACTTGCAGAAACATGTTTATTTCTGCTGAAAAACATGTTTTGACACTTTCAGCACACTGGGGTTAAGATCTGAGTGTGTGGGCTATTCTGAGCCTTGCTGCTACATGGGTATTCAGTTGTCTGAAAAAACGCGTTTATTTCGGGCTGAAAAACACGTTTTGAAAAGTGTACTGTTACTGCCCCATAACTTACATGGGGTTGACCAAACTTGCAGAAACATGTTTATTTCTGCTGAAAAACATGTTTTGACACTTTCAGCACACTGGGGTTAAGATCTGAGTGTGTGGGCTCTTCTGAGCCTTGTTGCTACATGGCGATTCAGTTGTCTGAAAAAACGCGTTTATTTCGGTCTGAAAAACACGTTTTGAAAAGTGTACTGTTACTGCCCCATAACTTACATGGGGTTGACCAAACTTGCAGAAACATGTTTATTTCTGCTGAAAAACATGTTTTGACACTTTCAGCACACTGGGGTTAAGATCTGAGTGTGTGGGCTCTTCTGAGCCTTGTTGCTACATGGGGATTCAGTTGTCTGAAAAAACGCGTTTATTTCGGGCTGAAAAACACGTTTTGAAAAGTGTACTGTTACTGCCCCATAACTTACATGGGGTTGACCAAACTTGCAGAAACATGTTTATTTCTGCTGAAAAACATGTTTTGACACTTTCAGCACACTGGGGTTAAGATCTGAGTGTGTGGGCTCTTCTGAGCCTTGTTGCTACATGGGGATTCAGTTGTCTGAAAAAACGCGTTTATTTCGGGCTGAAAAACACGTTTTGAAAAGTGTACTGTTACTGCCCCATAACTTACATGGGGTTGACCAAACTTGCAGAAACATGTTTATTTCTGCTGAAAAACATGTTTTGACACTTTCAGCACACTGGGGTTAAGATCTGAGTGTGTGGGCTCTTCTGAGCCTTACTGCTACATGGGGATTCAGTTGTCTGAAAAAACGCGTTTATTTCGGGCTGAAAAACACGTTTTGCAGAGTGTACTGTTACTGCCCCATAACTTACATGGGGTTGACCAAACTTGCAGAAACATGTTTATTTCTGCTGAAAAACACGTTTTGACCCTTTCTGCACACTGGGGTTAAGATCTGAGTGTGTGGGCTCTTCTGAGCCTTGCTGCTACATGGGTATTCAGTTGTCTGAAAAAACGCGTTTATTTCGGGCTGAAAAACACGTTTTGAAAAGTGTACTGTTACTGCCCCATAACTTACATGGGGTTGACCAAACTTGCAGAAACATGTTTATTTCTGCTGAAAAACATGTTTTGACACTTTCAGCACACTGGGGTTAAGATCTGAGTGTGTGGGCTCTTCTGAGCCTTGCTGCTACATGGGGATTCAGTTGTCTGAAAAAACGCGTTTATTTCGGGCTGAAAAACACGTTTTGCAGAGTGTACTGTTACTGCCCCATAACTTACATGGGGTTGACCAAACTTGCAGAAACATGTTTATTTCTGCTGAAAAACACGTTTTGACCCTTTCTGCACACTGGGGTTAAGATCTGAGTGTGTGGGCTCTTCTGAGCCTTGCTGCTACATGGGTATTCAGTTGTCTGAAAAAACGCGTTTATTTCGGGCTGAAAAACACGTTTTGAAAAGTGTACTGTTACTGCCCCATAACTTACATGGGGTTGACCAAACTTGCAGAAACATGTTTATTTCTGCTGAAAAACATGTTTTGACACTTTCAGCACACTGGGGTTAAGATCTGAGTGTGTGGGCTCTTCTGAGCCTTGTTGCTACATGGGGATTCAGTTGTCTGAAAAAACGCGTTTATTTCGGGCTGAAAAACACGTTTTGAAAAGTGTACTGTTACTGCCCCATAACTTACATGGGGTTGACCAAACTTGCAGAAACATGTTTATTTCTGCTGAAAAACATGTTTTGACACTTTCAGCACACTGGGGTTAAGAGCTGAGTGTGTGGGCTCTTCTGAGCCTTGCTGCTACATGGGTATTCAGTTGTCTGAAAAAACGCGTTTATTTCGGGCTGAAAAACACGTTTTGAAAAGTGTACTGTTACTGCCCCATAACTTACATGGGGTTGACCAAACTTGCAGAAACATGTTTATTTCTGCTGAAAAACATGTTTTGACACTTTCAGCACACTGGGGTTAAGATCTGAGTGTGTGGGCTCTTCTGAGCCTTGCTGCTACATGGGGATTCAGTTGTCTGAAAAAACGCGTTTATTTCGGGCTGAAAAACACGTTTTGCAGAGTGTACTGTTACTGCCCCATAACTTACATGGGATTGACCAAACTTGCAGAAACATGTTTATTTCTGCTGAAAAACACGTTTTGACCCTTTCTGCACACTGGGGTTAAGAGCTGAGTGTGTGGGCTCTTCTGAGACTTGCTGCTACATGGGTATTCAGTTGTCTGAAAAAACGCGTTTATTTCGGGCTGAAAAACACGTTTTGAAAAGTGTACTGTTACTGCCCCATAACTTACATGGGGTTGACCAAACTTGCAGAAACATGTTTATTTCTGCTGAAAAACATGTTTTGACACTTTCAGCACACTGGGGTTAAGATCTGAGTGTGTGGGCTCTTCTGAGCCTTGTTGCTACATGGGGATTCAGTTGTCTGAAAAAACGCGTTTATTTCGGGCTGAAAAACACGTTTTGAAAAGTGTACTGTTACTGCCCCATAACTTACATGGGGTTGACCAAACTTGCAGAAACATGTTTATTTCTGCTGAAAAACATGTTTTGACACTTTCAGCACACTGGGGTTAAGATCTGAGTGTGTGGGCTCTTCTGAGCCTTGCTGCTACATGGGTATTCAGTTGTCTGAAAAAACGCGTTTATTTCGGGCTGAAAAACACGTTTTGAAAAGTGTACTGTTACTGCCCCATAACTTACATGGGGTTGACCAAACTTGCAGAAACATGTTTATTTCTGCTGAAAAACATGTTTTGAACCTTTCTGCACACTGGGGTTAAGATCTGAGTGTGTGGGCTCTTCTGAGCCTTGTTGCTACATGGGGATTCAGTTGTCTGAAAAAACGCGTTTATTTCGGGCTGAAAAACACGTTTTGAAAAGTGTACTGTTACTGCCCCATAACTTACATGGGGTTGACCAAACTTGCAGAAACATGTTTATTTCTGCTGAAAAACATGTTTTGACACTTTCAGCACACTGGGGTTAAGATCTGAGTGTGTGGGCTCTTCTGAGCCTTGTTGCTACATGGGGATTCAGTTGTCTGAAAAAACGCGTTTATTTCGGGCTGAAAAACACGTTTTGAAAAGTGTACTGTTACTGCCCCATAACTTACATGGGGTTGACCAAACTTGCAGAAACATGTTTATTTCTGCTGAAAAACATGTTTTGACACTTTCAGCACACTGGGGTTAAGATCTGAGTGTGTGGGCTCTTCTGAGCCTTGTTGCTACATGGGTATTCAGTTGTCTGAAAAAACGCGTTTATTTCGGGCTGAAAAAACAAGTTTTGAAAAGTGTACTGTTACTGCCCCATAACTTACATGGGGTTGACCAAACTTGCAGAAACATGTTTATTTCTGCTGAAAAACATGTTTTGAAACTTTCTGCACACTGGGGTTAAGATCTGAGTGTGTGGGCTCTTCTGAGCCTTGCTGCTACATGGGGATTCAGTTGTCTGAAAAAACGCGTTTATTTCGGGCTGAAAAACACGTTTTGAAAAGTGTACTGTTACTGCCCCATAACTTACATGGGGTTGACCAAACTTGCAGAAACATGTTTATTTCTGCTGAAAAACATGTTTTGACACTTTCAGCACACTGGGGTTAAGATCTGAGTGTGTGGGCTCTTCTGAGCCTTGCTGCTACATGGGTATTCAGTTGTCTGAAAAAACGCGTTTATTTCGGGCTGAAAAACACGTTTTGAAAAGTGTACTGTTACTGCCCCATAACTTACATGGGGTTGACCAAACTTGCAGAAACATGTTTATTTCTGCTGAAAAACATGTTTTGACACTTTCAGCACACTGGGGTTAAGATCTGAGTGTGTGGGCTCTTCTGAGCCTTGTTGCTACATGGGGATTCAGTTGTCTGAAAAAACGCGTTTATTTCGGGCTGAAAAACACGTTTTGAAAAGTGTACTGTTACTGCCCCATAACTTACATGGGGTTGACCAAACTTGCAGAAACATGTTTATTTCTGCTGAAAAACATGTTTTGACACTTTCAGCACACTGGGGTTAAGATCTGAGTGTGTGGGCTCTTCTGAGCCTTGCTGCTACATGGGGATTCAGTTGTCTGAAAAAACGCGTTTATTTCGGGCTGAAAAACACGTTTTGCAGAGTGTACTGTTACTGCCCCATAACTTACATGGGGTTGACCAAACTTGCAGAAACATGTTTATTTCTGCTGAAAAACACGTTTTGACCCTTTCTGCACACTGGGGTTAAGATCTGAGTGTGTGGGCTCTTCTGAGCCTTGCTGCTACATGGGTATTCAGTTGTCTGAAAAAACGCGTTTATTTCGGGCTGAAAAACACGTTTTGAAAAGTGTACTGTTACTGCCCCATAACTTACATGGGGTTGACCAAACTTGCAGAAACATGTTTATTTCTGCTGAAAAACATGTTTTGACACTTTCAGCACACTGGGGTTAAGATCTGAGTGTGTGGGCTCTTCTGAGCCTTGCTGCTACATGGGGATTCAGTTGTCTGAAAAAACGCGTTTATTTCGGGCTGAAAAACACGTTTTGCAGAGTGTACTGTTACTGCCCCATAACTTACATGGGGTTGACCAAACTTGCAGAAACATGTTTATTTCTGCTGAAAAACATGTTTTGACACTTTCAGCACACTGGGGTTAAGATCTGAGTGTGTGGGCTCTTCTGAGCCTTGCTGCTACATGGGTATTCAGTTGTCTGAAAAAACGCGTTTATTTCGGGCTGAAAAACACGTTTTGAAAAGTGTACTGTTACTGCCCCATAACTTACATGGGGTTGACCAAACTTGCAGAAACATGTTTATTTCTGCTGAAAAACATGTTTTGACACTTTCAGCACACTGGGGTTAAGATCTGAGTTTGTGGGCTCTTCTGAGCCTTGTTGCTACATGGGGATTCAGTTGTCTGAAAAAACGCGTTTATTTCGGGCTGAAAAACACGTTTTGAAAAGTGTACTGTTACTGCCCCATAACTTACATGGGGTTGACCAAACTTGCAGAAACATGTTTATTTCTGCTGAAAAACATGTTTTGACACTTTCAGCACACTGGGGTTAAGATCTGAGTGTGTGGGCTATTCTGAGCCTTGCTGCTACATGGGTATTCAGTTGTCTGAAAAAACGCGTTTATTTCGGGCTGAAAAACACGTTTTGAAAAGTGTACTGTTACTGCCCCATAACTTACATGGGGTTGACCAAACTTGCAGAAACATGTTTATTTCTGCTGAAAAACATGTTTTGACACTTTCAGCACACTGGGGTTAAGATCTGAGTGTGTGGGCTCTTCTGAGCCTTGTTGCTACATGGGGATTCAGTTGTCTGAAAAAACGCGTTTATTTCGGTCTGAAAAACACGTTTTGAAAAGTGTACTGTTACTGCCCCATAACTTACATGGGGTTGACCAAACTTGCAGAAACATGTTTATTTCTGCTGAAAAACATGTTTTGACACTTTCAGCACACTGGGGTTAAGATCTGAGTGTGTGGGCTCTTCTGAGCCTTGTTGCTACATGGGGATTCAGTTGTCTGAAAAAACGCGTTTATTTCGGGCTGAAAAACACGTTTTGAAAAGTGTACTGTTACTGCCCCATAACTTACATGGGGTTGACCAAACTTGCAGAAACATGTTTATTTCTGCTGAAAAACATGTTTTGACACTTTCAGCACACTGGGGTTAAGATCTGAGTGTGTGGGCTCTTCTGAGCCTTGTTGCTACATGGGGATTCAGTTGTCTGAAAAAACGCGTTTATTTCGGGCTGAAAAACACGTTTTGAAAAGTGTACTGTTACTGCCCCATAACTTACATGGGGTTGACCAAACTTGCAGAAACATGTTTATTTCTGCTGAAAAACATGTTTTGACACTTTCAGCACACTGGGGTTAAGATCTGAGTGTGTGGGCTCTTCTGAGCCTTGCTGCTACATGGGGATTCAGTTGTCTGAAAAAACGCGTTTATTTCGGGCTGAAAAACACGTTTTGCAGAGTGTACTGTTACTGCCCCATAACTTACATGGGGTTGACCAAACTTGCAGAAACATGTTTATTTCTGCTGAAAAACACGTTTTGACCCTTTCTGCACACTGGGGTTAAGATCTGAGTGTGTGGGCTCTTCTGAGCCTTGCTGCTACATGGGTATTCAGTTGTCTGAAAAAACGCGTTTATTTCGGGCTGAAAAACACGTTTTGAAAAGTGTACTGTTACTGCCCCATAACTTACATGGGGTTGACCAAACTTGCAGAAACATGTTTATTTCTGCTGAAAAACATGTTTTGACACTTTCAGCACACTGGGGTTAAGATCTGAGTGTGTGGGCTCTTCTGAGCCTTGCTGCTACATGGGGATTCAGTTGTCTGAAAAAACGCGTTTATTTCGGGCTGAAAAACACGTTTTGCAGAGTGTACTGTTACTGCCCCATAACTTACATGGGGTTGACCAAACTTGCAGAAACATGTTTATTTCTGCTGAAAAACATGTTTTGACACTTTCAGCACACTGGGGTTAAGATCTGAGTGTGTGGGCTCTTCTGAGCCTTGCTGCTACATGGGTATTCAGTTGTCTGAAAAAACGCGTTTATTTCGGGCTGAAAAACACGTTTTGAAAAGTGTACTGTTACTGCCCCATAACTTACATGGGGTTGACCAAACTTGCAGAAACATGTTTATTTCTGCTGAAAAACATGTTTTGACACTTTCAGCACACTGGGGTTAAGATCTGAGTTTGTGGGCTCTTCTGAGCCTTGTTGCTACATGGGGATTCAGTTGTCTGAAAAAACGCGTTTATTTCGGGCTGAAAAACACGTTTTGAAAAGTGTACTGTTACTGCCCCATAACTTACATGGGGTTGACCAAACTTGCAGAAACATGTTTATTTCTGCTGAAAAACATGTTTTGACACTTTCAGCACACTGGGGTTAAGATCTGAGTGTGTGGGCTATTCTGAGCCTTGCTGCTACATGGGTATTCAGTTGTCTGAAAAAACGCGTTTATTTCGGGCTGAAAAACACGTTTTGAAAAGTGTACTGTTACTGCCCCATAACTTACATGGGGTTGACCAAACTTGCAGAAACATGTTTATTTCTGCTGAAAAACATGTTTTGACACTTTCAGCACACTGGGGTTAAGATCTGAGTGTGTGGGCTCTTCTGAGCCTTGTTGCTACATGGGGATTCAGTTGTCTGAAAAAACGCGTTTATTTCGGTCTGAAAAACACGTTTTGAAAAGTGTACTGTTACTGCCCCATAACTTACATGGGGTTGACCAAACTTGCAGAAACATGTTTATTTCTGCTGAAAAACATGTTTTGACACTTTCAGCACACTGGGGTTAAGATCTGAGTGTGTGGGCTCTTCTGAGCCTTGTTGCTACATGGGGATTCAGTTGTCTGAAAAAACGCGTTTATTTCGGGCTGAAAAACACGTTTTGAAAAGTGTACTGTTACTGCCCCATAACTTACATGGGGTTGACCAAACTTGCAGAAACATGTTTATTTCTGCTGAAAAACATGTTTTGACACTTTCAGCACACTGGGGTTAAGATCTGAGTGTGTGGGCTCTTCTGAGCCTTGTTGCTACATGGGGATTCAGTTGTCTGAAAAAACGCGTTTATTTCGGGCTGAAAAACACGTTTTGAAAAGTGTACTGTTACTGCCCCATAACTTACATGGGGTTGACCAAACTTGCAGAAACATGTTTATTTCTGCTGAAAAACATGTTTTGACACTTTCAGCACACTGGGGTTAAGATCTGAGTGTGTGGGCTCTTCTGAGCCTTACTGCTACATGGGGATTCAGTTGTCTGAAAAAACGCGTTTATTTCGGGCTGAAAAACACGTTTTGCAGAGTGTACTGTTACTGCCCCATAACTTACATGGGGTTGACCAAACTTGCAGAAACATGTTTATTTCTGCTGAAAAACACGTTTTGACCCTTTCTGCACACTGGGGTTAAGATCTGAGTGTGTGGGCTCTTCTGAGCCTTGCTGCTACATGGGTATTCAGTTGTCTGAAAAAACGCGTTTATTTCGGGCTGAAAAACACGTTTTGAAAAGTGTACTGTTACTGCCCCATAACTTACATGGGGTTGACCAAACTTGCAGAAACATGTTTATTTCTGCTGAAAAACATGTTTTGACACTTTCAGCACACTGGGGTTAAGATCTGAGTGTGTGGGCTCTTCTGAGCCTTGCTGCTACATGGGGATTCAGTTGTCTGAAAAAACGCGTTTATTTCGGGCTGAAAAACACGTTTTGCAGAGTGTACTGTTACTGCCCCATAACTTACATGGGGTTGACCAAACTTGCAGAAACATGTTTATTTCTGCTGAAAAACACGTTTTGACCCTTTCTGCACACTGGGGTTAAGATCTGAGTGTGTGGGCTCTTCTGAGCCTTGCTGCTACATGGGTATTCAGTTGTCTGAAAAAACGCGTTTATTTCGGGCTGAAAAACACGTTTTGAAAAGTGTACTGTTACTGCCCCATAACTTACATGGGGTTGACCAAACTTGCAGAAACATGTTTATTTCTGCTGAAAAACATGTTTTGACACTTTCAGCACACTGGGGTTAAGATCTGAGTGTGTGGGCTCTTCTGAGCCTTGTTGCTACATGGGGATTCAGTTGTCTGAAAAAACGCGTTTATTTCGGGCTGAAAAACACGTTTTGAAAAGTGTACTGTTACTGCCCCATAACTTACATGGGGTTGACCAAACTTGCAGAAACATGTTTATTTCTGCTGAAAAACATGTTTTGACACTTTCAGCACACTGGGGTTAAGAGCTGAGTGTGTGGGCTCTTCTGAGCCTTGCTGCTACATGGGTATTCAGTTGTCTGAAAAAACGCGTTTATTTCGGGCTGAAAAACACGTTTTGAAAAGTGTACTGTTACTGCCCCATAACTTACATGGGGTTGACCAAACTTGCAGAAACATGTTTATTTCTGCTGAAAAACATGTTTTGACACTTTCAGCACACTGGGGTTAAGATCTGAGTGTGTGGGCTCTTCTGAGCCTTGTTGCTACATGGGGATTCAGTTGTCTGAAAAAACGCGTTTATTTCGGGCTGAAAAAACACGTTTTGAAAAGTGTACTGTTACTGCCCCATAACTTACATGGGGTTGACCAAACTTGCAGAAACATGTTTATTTCTGCTGAAAAACATGTTTTGACACTTTCAGCACACTGGGGTTAAGATCTGAGTGTGTGGGCTCTTCTGAGCCTTGCTGCTACATGGGGATTCAGTTGTCTGAAAAAACGCGTTTATTTCGGGCTGAAAAACACGTTTTGCAGAGTGTACTGTTACTGCCCCATAACTTACATGGGATTGACCAAACTTGCAGAAACATGTTTATTTCTGCTGAAAAACACGTTTTGACCCTTTCTGCACACTGGGGTTAAGAGCTGAGTGTGTGGGCTCTTCTGAGACTTGCTGCTACATGGGTATTCAGTTGTCTGAAAAAACGCGTTTATTTCGGGCTGAAAAACACGTTTTGAAAAGTGTACTGTTACTGCCCCATAACTTACATGGGGTTGACCAAACTTGCAGAAACATGTTTATTTCTGCTGAAAAACATGTTTTGACACTTTCAGCACACTGGGGTTAAGATCTGAGTGTGTGGGCTCTTCTGAGCCTTGTTGCTACATGGGGATTCAGTTGTCTGAAAAAACGCGTTTATTTCGGGCTGAAAAACACGTTTTGAAAAGTGTACTGTTACTGCCCCATAACTTACATGGGGTTGACCAAACTTGCAGAAACATGTTTATTTCTGCTGAAAAACATGTTTTGACACTTTCAGCACACTGGGGTTAAGATCTGAGTGTGTGGGCTCTTCTGAGCCTTGCTGCTACATGGGTATTCAGTTGTCTGAAAAAACGCGTTTATTTCGGGCTGAAAAACACGTTTTGAAAAGTGTACTGTTACTGCCCCATAACTTACATGGGGTTGACCAAACTTGCAGAAACATGTTTATTTCTGCTGAAAAACATGTTTTGAACCTTTCTGCACACTGGGGTTAAGATCTGAGTGTGTGGGCTCTTCTGAGCCTTGTTGCTACATGGGGATTCAGTTGTCTGAAAAAACGCGTTTATTTCGGGCTGAAAAACACGTTTTGAAAAGTGTACTGTTACTGCCCCATAACTTACATGGGGTTGACCAAACTTGCAGAAACATGTTTATTTCTGCTGAAAAACATGTTTTGACACTTTCAGCACACTGGGGTTAAGATCTGAGTGTGTGGGCTCTTCTGAGCCTTGTTGCTACATGGGGATTCAGTTGTCTGAAAAAACGCGTTTATTTCGGGCTGAAAAACACGTTTTGAAAAGTGTACTGTTACTGCCCCATAACTTACATGGGGTTGACCAAACTTGCAGAAACATGTTTATTTCTGCTGAAAAACATGTTTTGACACTTTCAGCACACTGGGGTTAAGATCTGAGTGTGTGGGCTCTTCTGAGCCTTGTTGCTACATGGGTATTCAGTTGTCTGAAAAAACGCGTTTATTTCGGGCTGAAAAACACGTTTTGAAAAGTGTACTGTTACTGCCCCATAACTTACATGGGGTTGACCAAACTTGCAGAAACATGTTTATTTCTGCTGAAAAACATGTTTTGAAACTTTCTGCACACTGGGGTTAAGATCTGAGTGTGTGGGCTCTTCTGAGCCTTGCTGCTACATGGGGATTCAGTTGTCTGAAAAAACGCGTTTATTTCGGGCTGAAAAACACGTTTTGAAAAGTGTACTGTTACTGCCCCATAACTTACATGGGGTTGACCAAACTTGCAGAAACATGTTTATTTCTGCTGAAAAACATGTTTTGACACTTTCAGCACACTGGGGTTAAGATCTGAGTGTGTGGGCTCTTCTGAGCCTTGCTGCTACATGGGTATTCAGTTGTCTGAAAAAACGCGTTTATTTCGGGCTGAAAAACACGTTTTGAAAAGTGTACTGTTACTGCCCCATAACTTACATGGGGTTGACCAAACTTGCAGAAACATGTTTATTTCTGCTGAAAAACATGTTTTGACACTTTCAGCACACTGGGGTTAAGATCTGAGTGTGTGGGCTCTTCTGAGCCTTGTTGCTACATGGGGATTCAGTTGTCTGAAAAAACGCGTTTATTTCGGGCTGAAAAACACGTTTTGAAAAGTGTACTGTTACTGCCCCATAACTTACATGGGGTTGACCAAACTTGCAGAAACATGTTTATTTCTGCTGAAAAACATGTTTTGACACTTTCAGCACAGTGGGGTTAAGATCTGAGTGTGTGGGCTCTTCTGAGCCTTGCTGCTACATGGGGATTCAGTTGTCTGAAAAAACGCGTTTATTTCGGGCTGAAAAACACGTTTTGCAGAGTGTACTGTTACTGCCCCATAACTTACATGGGGTTGACCAAACTTGCAGAAACATGTTTATTTCTGCTGAAAAACACGTTTTGACCCTTTCTGCACACTGGGGTTAAGATCTGAGTGTGTGGGCTCTTCTGAGCCTTGCTGCTACATGGGTATTCAGTTGTCTGAAAAAACGCGTTTATTTCGGGCTGAAAAACACGTTTTGAAAAGTGTACTGTTACTGCCCCATAACTTACATGGGGTTGACCAAACTTGCAGAAACATGTTTATTTCTGCTGAAAAACATGTTTTGACACTTTCAGCACACTGGGGTTAAGATCTGAGTGTGTGGGCTCTTCTGAGCCTTGCTGCTACATGGGGATTCAGTTGTCTGAAAAAACGCGTTTATTTCGGGCTGAAAAACACGTTTTGCAGAGTGTACTGTTACTGCCCCATAACTTACATGGGGTTGACCAAACTTGCAGAAACATGTTTATTTCTGCTGAAAAACATGTTTTGACACTTTCAGCACACTGGGGTTAAGATCTGAGTGTGTGGGCTCTTCTGAGCCTTGCTGCTACATGGGTATTCAGTTGTCTGAAAAAACGCGTTTATTTCGGGCTGAAAAACACGTTTTGAAAAGTGTACTGTTACTGCCCCATAACTTACATGGGGTTGACCAAACTTGCAGAAACATGTTTATTTCTGCTGAAAAACACGTTTTGACCCTTTCTGCACACTGGGGTTAAGATCTGAGTGTGTGGGCTCTTCTGAGCCTTGCTGCTACATGGGTATTCAGTTGTCTGAAAAAACGCGTTTATTTCGGGCTGAAAAACACGTTTTGAAAAGTGTACTGTTACTGCCCCATAACTTACATGGGGTTGACCAAACTTGCAGAAACATGTTTATTTCTGCTGAAAAACATGTTTTGACACTTTCAGCACAGTGGGGTTAAGATCTGAGTGTGTGGGCTCTTCTGAGCCTTGTTGCTACATGGGGATTCAGTTGTCTGAAAAAACGCGTTTATTTCGGGCTGAAAAACACGTTTTGAAAAGTGTACTGTTACTGCCCCATAACTTACATGGGGTTGACCAAACTTGCAGAAACATGTTTATTTCTGCTGAAAAACATGTTTTGACACTTTCAGCACACTGGGGTTAAGAGCTGAGTGTGTGGGCTCTTCTGAGCCTTGCTGCTACATGGGTATTCAGTTGTCTGAAAAAACGCGTTTATTTCGGGCTGAAAAACACGTTTTGAAAAGTGTACTGTTACTGCCCCATAACTTAC
This sequence comes from Lepisosteus platostomus, assembly GCF_059453375.1. Lineage (NCBI taxonomy): Eukaryota > Metazoa > Chordata > Actinopteri > Semionotiformes > Lepisosteidae > Lepisosteus > Lepisosteus platostomus. The sequence continues at coordinate 420,031 of NW_028291681.1, forward strand.
ATGGGGTTGACCAAACTTGCAGAAACATGTTTATTTCTGCTGAAAAACATGTTTTGACACTTTCAGCACACTGGGGTTAAGATCTGAGTGTGTGGGCTCTTCTGAGCCTTGTTGCTACATGGGGATTCAGTTGTCTGAAAAAACGCGTTTATTTCGGGCTGAAAAAACACGTTTTGAAAAGTGTACTGTTACTGCCCCATAACTTACATGGGGTTGACCAAACTTGCAGAAACATGTTTATTTCTGCTGAAAAACATGTTTTGACACTTTCAGCACACTGGGGTTAAGATCTGAGTGTGTGGGCTCTTCTGAGCCTTGCTGCTACATGGGGATTCAGTTGTCTGAAAAAACGCGTTTATTTCGGGCTGAAAAACACGTTTTGCAGAGTGTACTGTTACTGCCCCATAACTTACATGGGATTGACCAAACTTGCAGAAACATGTTTATTTCTGCTGAAAAACACGTTTTGACCCTTTCTGCACACTGGGGTTAAGAGCTGAGTGTGTGGGCTCTTCTGAGACTTGCTGCTACATGGGTATTCAGTTGTCTGAAAAAACGCGTTTATTTCGGGCTGAAAAACACGTTTTGAAAAGTGTACTGTTACTGCCCCATAACTTACATGGGGTTGACCAAACTTGCAGAAACATGTTTATTTCTGCTGAAAAACATGTTTTGACACTTTCAGCACACTGGGGTTAAGATCTGAGTGTGTGGGCTCTTCTGAGCCTTGTTGCTACATGGGGATTCAGTTGTCTGAAAAAACGCGTTTATTTCGGGCTGAAAAACACGTTTTGAAAAGTGTACTGTTACTGCCCCATAACTTACATGGGGTTGACCAAACTTGCAGAAACATGTTTATTTCTGCTGAAAAACATGTTTTGACACTTTCAGCACACTGGGGTTAAGATCTGAGTGTGTGGGCTCTTCTGAGCCTTGCTGCTACATGGGTATTCAGTTGTCTGAAAAAACGCGTTTATTTCGGGCTGAAAAACACGTTTTGAAAAGTGTACTGTTACTGCCCCATAACTTACATGGGGTTGACCAAACTTGCAGAAACATGTTTATTTCTGCTGAAAAACATGTTTTGAACCTTTCTGCACACTGGGGTTAAGATCTGAGTGTGTGGGCTCTTCTGAGCCTTGTTGCTACATGGGGATTCAGTTGTCTGAAAAAACGCGTTTATTTCGGGCTGAAAAACACGTTTTGAAAAGTGTACTGTTACTGCCCCATAACTTACATGGGGTTGACCAAACTTGCAGAAACATGTTTATTTCTGCTGAAAAACATGTTTTGACACTTTCAGCACACTGGGGTTAAGATCTGAGTGTGTGGGCTCTTCTGAGCCTTGTTGCTACATGGGGATTCAGTTGTCTGAAAAAACGCGTTTATTTCGGGCTGAAAAACACGTTTTGAAAAGTGTACTGTTACTGCCCCATAACTTACATGGGGTTGACCAAACTTGCAGAAACATGTTTATTTCTGCTGAAAAACATGTTTTGACACTTTCAGCACACTGGGGTTAAGATCTGAGTGTGTGGGCTCTTCTGAGCCTTGTTGCTACATGGGTATTCAGTTGTCTGAAAAAACGCGTTTATTTCGGGCTGAAAAACACGTTTTGAAAAGTGTACTGTTACTGCCCCATAACTTACATGGGGTTGACCAAACTTGCAGAAACATGTTTATTTCTGCTGAAAAACATGTTTTGAAACTTTCTGCACACTGGGGTTAAGATCTGAGTGTGTGGGCTCTTCTGAGCCTTGCTGCTACATGGGGATTCAGTTGTCTGAAAAAACGCGTTTATTTCGGGCTGAAAAACACGTTTTGAAAAGTGTACTGTTACTGCCCCATAACTTACATGGGGTTGACCAAACTTGCAGAAACATGTTTATTTCTGCTGAAAAACATGTTTTGACACTTTCAGCACACTGGGGTTAAGATCTGAGTGTGTGGGCTCTTCTGAGCCTTGCTGCTACATGGGTATTCAGTTGTCTGAAAAAACGCGTTTATTTCGGGCTGAAAAACACGTTTTGAAAAGTGTACTGTTACTGCCCCATAACTTACATGGGGTTGACCAAACTTGCAGAAACATGTTTATTTCTGCTGAAAAACATGTTTTGACACTTTCAGCACACTGGGGTTAAGATCTGAGTGTGTGGGCTCTTCTGAGCCTTGTTGCTACATGGGGATTCAGTTGTCTGAAAAAACGCGTTTATTTCGGGCTGAAAAACACGTTTTGAAAAGTGTACTGTTACTGCCCCATAACTTACATGGGGTTGACCAAACTTGCAGAAACATGTTTATTTCTGCTGAAAAACATGTTTTGACACTTTCAGCACAGTGGGGTTAAGATCTGAGTGTGTGGGCTCTTCTGAGCCTTGCTGCTACATGGGGATTCAGTTGTCTGAAAAAACGCGTTTATTTCGGGCTGAAAAACACGTTTTGCAGAGTGTACTGTTACTGCCCCATAACTTACATGGGGTTGACCAAACTTGCAGAAACATGTTTATTTCTGCTGAAAAACACGTTTTGACCCTTTCTGCACACTGGGGTTAAGATCTGAGTGTGTGGGCTCTTCTGAGCCTTGCTGCTACATGGGTATTCAGTTGTCTGAAAAAACGCGTTTATTTCGGGCTGAAAAACACGTTTTGAAAAGTGTACTGTTACTGCCCCATAACTTACATGGGGTTGACCAAACTTGCAGAAACATGTTTATTTCTGCTGAAAAACATGTTTTGACACTTTCAGCACACTGGGGTTAAGATCTGAGTGTGTGGGCTCTTCTGAGCCTTGCTGCTACATGGGGATTCAGTTGTCTGAAAAAACGCGTTTATTTCGGGCTGAAAAACACGTTTTGCAGAGTGTACTGTTACTGCCCCATAACTTACATGGGGTTGACCAAACTTGCAGAAACATGTTTATTTCTGCTGAAAAACATGTTTTGACACTTTCAGCACACTGGGGTTAAGATCTGAGTGTGTGGGCTCTTCTGAGCCTTGCTGCTACATGGGTATTCAGTTGTCTGAAAAAACGCGTTTATTTCGGGCTGAAAAACACGTTTTGAAAAGTGTACTGTTACTGCCCCATAACTTACATGGGGTTGACCAAACTTGCAGAAACATGTTTATTTCTGCTGAAAAACACGTTTTGACCCTTTCTGCACACTGGGGTTAAGATCTGAGTGTGTGGGCTCTTCTGAGCCTTGCTGCTACATGGGTATTCAGTTGTCTGAAAAAACGCGTTTATTTCGGGCTGAAAAACACGTTTTGAAAAGTGTACTGTTACTGCCCCATAACTTACATGGGGTTGACCAAACTTGCAGAAACATGTTTATTTCTGCTGAAAAACATGTTTTGACACTTTCAGCACAGTGGGGTTAAGATCTGAGTGTGTGGGCTCTTCTGAGCCTTGTTGCTACATGGGGATTCAGTTGTCTGAAAAAACGCGTTTATTTCGGGCTGAAAAACACGTTTTGAAAAGTGTACTGTTACTGCCCCATAACTTACATGGGGTTGACCAAACTTGCAGAAACATGTTTATTTCTGCTGAAAAACATGTTTTGACACTTTCAGCACACTGGGGTTAAGAGCTGAGTGTGTGGGCTCTTCTGAGCCTTGCTGCTACATGGGTATTCAGTTGTCTGAAAAAACGCGTTTATTTCGGGCTGAAAAACACGTTTTGAAAAGTGTACTGTTACTGCCCCATAACTTACATGGGGTTGACCAAACTTGCAGAAACATGTTTATTTCTGCTGAAAAACATGTTTTGACACTTTCAGCACACTGGGGTTAAGATCTGAGTGTGTGGGCTCTTCTGAGCCTTGTTGCTACATGGGGATTCAGTTGTCTGAAAAAACGCGTTTATTTCGGGCTGAAAAAACACGTTTTGAAAAGTGTACTGTTACTGCCCCATAACTTACATGGGGTTGACCAAACTTGCAGAAACATGTTTATTTCTGCTGAAAAACATGTTTTGACACTTTCAGCACACTGGGGTTAAGATCTGAGTGTGTGGGCTCTTCTGAGCCTTGCTGCTACATGGGGATTCAGTTGTCTGAAAAAACGCGTTTATTTCGGGCTGAAAAACACGTTTTGCAGAGTGTACTGTTACTGCCCCATAACTTACATGGGATTGACCAAACTTGCAGAAACATGTTTATTTCTGCTGAAAAACACGTTTTGACCCTTTCTGCACACTGGGGTTAAGAGCTGAGTGTGTGGGCTCTTCTGAGACTTGCTGCTACATGGGTATTCAGTTGTCTGAAAAAACGCGTTTATTTCGGGCTGAAAAACACGTTTTGAAAAGTGTACTGTTACTGCCCCATAACTTACATGGGGTTGACCAAACTTGCAGAAACATGTTTATTTCTGCTGAAAAACATGTTTTGACACTTTCAGCACACTGGGGTTAAGATCTGAGTGTGTGGGCTCTTCTGAGCCTTGTTGCTACATGGGGATTCAGTTGTCTGAAAAAACGCGTTTATTTCGGGCTGAAAAACACGTTTTGAAAAGTGTACTGTTACTGCCCCATAACTTACATGGGGTTGACCAAACTTGCAGAAACATGTTTATTTCTGCTGAAAAACATGTTTTGACACTTTCAGCACACTGGGGTTAAGATCTGAGTGTGTGGGCTCTTCTGAGCCTTGCTGCTACATGGGTATTCAGTTGTCTGAAAAAACGCGTTTATTTCGGGCTGAAAAACACGTTTTGAAAAGTGTACTGTTACTGCCCCATAACTTACATGGGGTTGACCAAACTTGCAGAAACATGTTTATTTCTGCTGAAAAACATGTTTTGAACCTTTCTGCACACTGGGGTTAAGATCTGAGTGTGTGGGCTCTTCTGAGCCTTGTTGCTACATGGGGATTCAGTTGTCTGAAAAAACGCGTTTATTTCGGGCTGAAAAACACGTTTTGAAAAGTGTACTGTTACTGCCCCATAACTTACATGGGGTTGACCAAACTTGCAGAAACATGTTTATTTCTGCTGAAAAACATGTTTTGACACTTTCAGCACACTGGGGTTAAGATCTGAGTGTGTGGGCTCTTCTGAGCCTTGTTGCTACATGGGGATTCAGTTGTCTGAAAAAACGCGTTTATTTCGGGCTGAAAAACACGTTTTGAAAAGTGTACTGTTACTGCCCCATAACTTACATGGGGTTGACCAAACTTGCAGAAACATGTTTATTTCTGCTGAAAAACATGTTTTGACACTTTCAGCACACTGGGGTTAAGATCTGAGTGTGTGGGCTCTTCTGAGCCTTGTTGCTACATGGGTATTCAGTTGTCTGAAAAAACGCGTTTATTTCGGGCTGAAAAACACGTTTTGAAAAGTGTACTGTTACTGCCCCATAACTTACATGGGGTTGACCAAACTTGCAGAAACATGTTTATTTCTGCTGAAAAACATGTTTTGAAACTTTCTGCACACTGGGGTTAAGATCTGAGTGTGTGGGCTCTTCTGAGCCTTGCTGCTACATGGGGATTCAGTTGTCTGAAAAAACGCGTTTATTTCGGGCTGAAAAACACGTTTTGAAAAGTGTACTGTTACTGCCCCATAACTTACATGGGGTTGACCAAACTTGCAGAAACATGTTTATTTCTGCTGAAAAACATGTTTTGACACTTTCAGCACACTGGGGTTAAGATCTGAGTGTGTGGGCTCTTCTGAGCCTTGCTGCTACATGGGTATTCAGTTGTCTGAAAAAACGCGTTTATTTCGGGCTGAAAAACACGTTTTGAAAAGTGTACTGTTACTGCCCCATAACTTACATGGGGTTGACCAAACTTGCAGAAACATGTTTATTTCTGCTGAAAAACATGTTTTGACACTTTCAGCACACTGGGGTTAAGATCTGAGTGTGTGGGCTCTTCTGAGCCTTGTTGCTACATGGGGATTCAGTTGTCTGAAAAAACGCGTTTATTTCGGGCTGAAAAACACGTTTTGAAAAGTGTACTGTTACTGCCCCATAACTTACATGGGGTTGACCAAACTTGCAGAAACATGTTTATTTCTGCTGAAAAACATGTTTTGACACTTTCAGCACAGTGGGGTTAAGATCTGAGTGTGTGGGCTCTTCTGAGCCTTGCTGCTACATGGGGATTCAGTTGTCTGAAAAAACGCGTTTATTTCGGGCTGAAAAACACGTTTTGCAGAGTGTACTGTTACTGCCCCATAACTTACATGGGGTTGACCAAACTTGCAGAAACATGTTTATTTCTGCTGAAAAACACGTTTTGACCCTTTCTGCACACTGGGGTTAAGATCTGAGTGTGTGGGCTCTTCTGAGCCTTGCTGCTACATGGGTATTCAGTTGTCTGAAAAAACGCGTTTATTTCGGGCTGAAAAACACGTTTTGAAAAGTGTACTGTTACTGCCCCATAACTTACATGGGGTTGACCAAACTTGCAGAAACATGTTTATTTCTGCTGAAAAACATGTTTTGACACTTTCAGCACACTGGGGTTAAGATCTGAGTGTGTGGGCTCTTCTGAGCCTTGCTGCTACATGGGGATTCAGTTGTCTGAAAAAACGCGTTTATTTCGGGCTGAAAAACACGTTTTGCAGAGTGTACTGTTACTGCCCCATAACTTACATGGGGTTGACCAAACTTGCAGAAACATGTTTATTTCTGCTGAAAAACATGTTTTGACACTTTCAGCACACTGGGGTTAAGATCTGAGTGTGTGGGCTCTTCTGAGCCTTGCTGCTACATGGGTATTCAGTTGTCTGAAAAAACGCGTTTATTTCGGGCTGAAAAACACGTTTTGAAAAGTGTACTGTTACTGCCCCATAACTTACATGGGGTTGACCAAACTTGCAGAAACATGTTTATTTCTGCTGAAAAACACGTTTTGACCCTTTCTGCACACTGGGGTTAAGATCTGAGTGTGTGGGCTCTTCTGAGCCTTGCTGCTACATGGGTATTCAGTTGTCTGAAAAAACGCGTTTATTTCGGGCTGAAAAACACGTTTTGAAAAGTGTACTGTTACTGCCCCATAACTTACATGGGGTTGACCAAACTTGCAGAAACATGTTTATTTCTGCTGAAAAACATGTTTTGACACTTTCAGCACAGTGGGGTTAAGATCTGAGTGTGTGGGCTCTTCTGAGCCTTGTTGCTACATGGGGATTCAGTTGTCTGAAAAAACGCGTTTATTTCGGGCTGAAAAACACGTTTTGAAAAGTGTACTGTTACTGCCCCATAACTTACATGGGGTTGACCAAACTTGCAGAAACATGTTTATTTCTGCTGAAAAACATGTTTTGACACTTTCAGCACACTGGGGTTAAGAGCTGAGTGTGTGGGCTCTTCTGAGCCTTGCTGCTACATGGGTATTCAGTTGTCTGAAAAAACGCGTTTATTTCGGGCTGAAAAACACGTTTTGAAAAGTGTACTGTTACTGCCCCATAACTTACATGGGGTTGACCAAACTTGCAGAAACATGTTTATTTCTGCTGAAAAACATGTTTTGACACTTTCAGCACACTGGGGTTAAGATCTGAGTGTGTGGGCTCTTCTGAGCCTTGTTGCTACATGGGGATTCAGTTGTCTGAAAAAACGCGTTTATTTCGGGCTGAAAAAACACGTTTTGAAAAGTGTACTGTTACTGCCCCATAACTTACATGGGGTTGACCAAACTTGCAGAAACATGTTTATTTCTGCTGAAAAACATGTTTTGACACTTTCAGCACACTGGGGTTAAGATCTGAGTGTGTGGGCTCTTCTGAGCCTTGCTGCTACATGGGGATTCAGTTGTCTGAAAAAACGCGTTTATTTCGGGCTGAAAAACACGTTTTGCAGAGTGTACTGTTACTGCCCCATAACTTACATGGGATTGACCAAACTTGCAGAAACATGTTTATTACTGCTGAAAAACACGTTTTGACCCTTTCTGCACACTGGGGTTAAGAGCTGAGTGTGTGGGCTCTTCTGAGACTTGCTGCTACATGGGTATTCAGTTGTCTGAAAAAACGCGTTTATTTCGGGCTGAAAAACACGTTTTGAAAAGTGTACTGTTACTGCCCCATAACTTACATGGGGTTGACCAAACTTGCAGAAACATGTTTATTTCTGCTGAAAAACATGTTTTGACACTTTCAGCACACTGGGGTTAAGATCTGAGTGTGTGGGCTCTTCTGAGCCTTGTTGCTACATGGGGATTCAGTTGTCTGAAAAAACGCGTTTATTTCGGGCTGAAAAACACGTTTTGAAAAGTGTACTGTTACTGCCCCATAACTTACATGGGGTTGACCAAACTTGCAGAAACATGTTTATTTCTGCTGAAAAACATGTTTTGACACTTTCAGCACACTGGGGTTAAGATCTGAGTGTGTGGGCTCTTCTGAGCCTTGCTGCTACATGGGTATTCAGTTGTCTGAAAAAACGCGTTTATTTCGGGCTGAAAAACACGTTTTGAAAAGTGTACTGTTACTGCCCCATAACTTACATGGGGTTGACCAAACTTGCAGAAACATGTTTATTTCTGCTGAAAAACATGTTTTGAACCTTTCTGCACACTGGGGTTAAGATCTGAGTGTGTGGGCTCCTCTGAGCCTTGCTGCTACATGGGGATTCAGTTGTCTGAAAAAACGCGTTTATTTCGGGCTGAAAAATACGTTTTGAAAAGTGTACTGTTACTGCCCCATAACTTACATGGGGTTGACCAAACTTGCAGAAACATGTTTATTTCTGCTGAAAAACATGTTTTGACACTTTCAGCACACTGGGGTTAAGATCTGAGTGTGTGGGCTCTTCTGAGCCTTGCTGCTACATGGGGATTCAGTTGTCTGAAAAAACGCGTTTATTTCGGGCTGAAAAACACGTTTTGCAGAGTGTACTGTTACTGCCCCATAACTTACATGGGATTGACCAAACTTGCAGAAACATGTTTATTTCTGCTGAAAAACACGTTTTGACCCTTTCTGCACACTGGGGTTAAGAGCTGAGTGTGTGGGCTCTTCTGAGACTTGCTGCTACATGGGTATTCAGTTGTCTGAAAAAACGCGTTTATTTCGGGCTGAAAAACACGTTTTGAAAAGTGTACTGTTACTGCCCCATAACTTACATGGGGTTGACCAAACTTGCAGAAACATGTTTATTTCTGCTGAAAAACATGTTTTGACACTTTCAGCACACTGGGGTTAAGATCTGAGTGTGTGGGCTCTTCTGAGCCTTGCTGCTACATGGGTATTCAGTTGTCTGAAAAAACGCGTTTATTTCGGGCTGAAAAACACGTTTTGAAAAGTGTACTGTTACTGCCCCATAACTTACATGGGGTTGACCAAACTTGCAGAAACATGTTTATTTCTGCTGAAAAACATGTTTTGACACTTTCAGCACACTGGGGTTAAGATCTGAGTGTGTGGGCTCTTCTGAGCCTTGTTGCTACATGGGGATTCAGTTGTCTGAAAAAACGCGTTTATTTCGGGCTGAAAAACACGTTTTGAAAAGTGTACTGTTACTGCCCCATAACTTACATGGGGTTGACCAAACTTGCAGAAACATGTTTATTTCTGCTGAAAAACATGTTTTGACACTTTCAGCACAGTGGGGTTAAGATCTGAGTGTGTGGGCTCTTCTGAGCCTTGCTGCTACATGGGGATTCAGTTGTCTGAAAAAACGCGTTTATTTCGGGCTGAAAAACACGTTTTGCAGAGTGTACTGTTACTGCCCCATAACTTACATGGGGTTGACCAAACTTGCAGAAACATGTTTATTTCTGCTGAAAAACACGTTTTGACCCTTTCTGCACACTGGGGTTAAGATCTGAGTGTGTGGGCTCTTCTGAGCCTTGCTGCTACATGGGTATTCAGTTGTCTGAAAAAACGCGTTTATTTCGGGCTGAAAAACACGTTTTGAAAAGTGTACTGTTACTGCCCCATAACTTACATGGGGTTGACCAAACTTGCAGAAACATGTTTATTTCTGCTGAAAAACATGTTTTGACACTTTCAGCACACTGGGGTTAAGATCTGAGTGTGTGGGCTCTTCTGAGCCTTGCTGCTACATGGGGATTCAGTTGTCTGAAAAAACGCGTTTATTTCGGGCTGAAAAACACGTTTTGCAGAGTGTACTGTTACTGCCCCATAACTTACATGGGGTTGACCAAACTTGCAGAAACATGTTTATTTCTGCTGAAAAACATGTTTTGACACTTTCAGCACACTGGGGTTAAGATCTGAGTGTGTGGGCTCTTCTGAGCCTTGCTGCTACATGGGTATTCAGTTGTCTGAAAAAACGCGTTTATTTCGGGCTGAAAAACACGTTTTGAAAAGTGTACTGTTACTGCCCCATAACTTACATGGGGTTGACCAAACTTGCAGAAACATGTTTATTTCTGCTGAAAAACACGTTTTGACCCTTTCTGCACACTGGGGTTAAGATCTGAGTGTGTGGGCTCTTCTGAGCCTTGCTGCTACATGGGTATTCAGTTGTCTGAAAAAACGCGTTTATTTCGGGCTGAAAAACACGTTTTGAAAAGTGTACTGTTACTGCCCCATAACTTACATGGGGTTGACCAAACTTGCAGAAACATGTTTATTTCTGCTGAAAAACATGTTTTGACACTTTCAGCACAGTGGGGTTAAGATCTGAGTGTGTGGGCTCTTCTGAGCCTTGTTGCTACATGGGGATTCAGTTGTCTGAAAAAACGCGTTTATTTCGGGCTGAAAAACACGTTTTGAAAAGTGTACTGTTACTGCCCCATAACTTACATGGGGTTGACCAAACTTGCAGAAACATGTTTATTTCTGCTGAAAAACATGTTTTGACACTTTCAGCACACTGGGGTTAAGAGCTGAGTGTGTGGGCTCTTCTGAGCCTTGCTGCTACATGGGTATTCAGTTGTCTGAAAAAACGCGTTTATTTCGGGCTGAAAAACACGTTTTGAAAAGTGTACTGTTACTGCCCCATAACTTACATGGGGTTGACCAAACTTGCAGAAACATGTTTATTTCTGCTGAAAAACATGTTTTGACACTTTCAGCACACTGGGGTTAAGATCTGAGTGTGTGGGCTCTTCTGAGCCTTGTTGCTACATGGGGATTCAGTTGTCTGAAAAAACGCGTTTATTTCGGGCTGAAAAAACACGTTTTGAAAAGTGTACTGTTACTGCCCCATAACTTACATGGGGTTGACCAAACTTGCAGAAACATGTTTATTTCTGCTGAAAAACATGTTTTGACACTTTCAGCACACTGGGGTTAAGATCTGAGTGTGTGGGCTCTTCTGAGCCTTGCTGCTACATGGGGATTCAGTTGTCTGAAAAAACGCGTTTATTTCGGGCTGAAAAACACGTTTTGCAGAGTGTACTGTTACTGCCCCATAACTTACATGGGATTGACCAAACTTGCAGAAACATGTTTATTTCTGCTGAAAAACACGTTTTGACCCTTTCTGCACACTGGGGTTAAGAGCTGAGTGTGTGGGCTCTTCTGAGACTTGCTGCTACATGGGTATTCAGTTGTCTGAAAAAACGCGTTTATTTCGGGCTGAAAAACACGTTTTGAAAAGTGTACTGTTACTGCCCCATAACTTACATGGGGTTGACCAAACTTGCAGAAACATGTTTATTTCTGCTGAAAAACATGTTTTGACACTTTCAGCACACTGGGGTTAAGATCTGAGTGTGTGGGCTCTTCTGAGCCTTGTTGCTACATGGGGATTCAGTTGTCTGAAAAAACGCGTTTATTTCGGGCTGAAAAACACGTTTTGAAAAGTGTACTGTTACTGCCCCATAACTTACATGGGGTTGACCAAACTTGCAGAAACATGTTTATTTCTGCTGAAAAACATGTTTTGACACTTTCAGCACACTGGGGTTAAGATCTGAGTGTGTGGGCTCTTCTGAGCCTTGCTGCTACATGGGTATTCAGTTGTCTGAAAAAACGCGTTTATTTCGGGCTGAAAAACACGTTTTGAAAAGTGTACTGTTACTGCCCCATAACTTACATGGGGTTGACCAAACTTGCAGAAACATGTTTATTTCTGCTGAAAAACATGTTTTGAACCTTTCTGCACACTGGGGTTAAGATCTGAGTGTGTGGGCTCCTCTGAGCCTTGCTGCTACATGGGGATTCAGTTGTCTGAAAAAACGCGTTTATTTCGGGCTGAAAAATACGTTTTGAAAAGTGTACTGTTACTGCCCCATAACTTACATGGGGTTGACCAAACTTGCAGAAACATGTTTATTTCTGCTGAAAAACATGTTTTGACACTTTCAGCACACTGGGGTTAAGATCTGAGTGTGTGGGCTCTTCTGAGCCTTGCTGCTACATGGGGATTCAGTTGTCTGAAAAAACGCGTTTATTTCGGGCTGAAAAACACGTTTTGCAGAGTGTACTGTTACTGCCCCATAACTTACATGGGATTGACCAAACTTGCAGAAACATGTTTATTTCTGCTGAAAAACACGTTTTGACCCTTTCTGCACACTGGGGTTAAGAGCTGAGTGTGTGGGCTCTTCTGAGACTTGCTGCTACATGGGTATTCAGTTGTCTGAAAAAACGCGTTTATTTCGGGCTGAAAAACACGTTTTGAAAAGTGTACTGTTACTGCCCCATAACTTACATGGGGTTGACCAAACTTGCAGAAACATGTTTATTTCTGCTGAAAAACATGTTTTGACACTTTCAGCACACTGGGGTTAAGATCTGAGTGTGTGGGCTCTTCTGAGCCTTGTTGCTACATGGGGATTCAGTTGTCTGAAAAAACGCGTTTATTTCGGGCTGAAAAACACGTTTTGAAAAGTGTACTGTTACTGCCCCATAACTTACATGGGGTTGACCAAACTTGCAGAAACATGTTTATTTCTGCTGAAAAACATGTTTTGACACTTTCAGCACACTGGGGTTAAGATCTGAGTGTGTGGGCTCTTCTGAGCCTTGCTGCTACATGGGTATTCAGTTGTCTGAAAAAACGCGTTTATTTCGGGCTGAAAAACACGTTTTGAAAAGTGTACTGTTACTGCCCCATAACTTACATGGGGTTGACCAAACTTGCAGAAACATGTTTATTTCTGCTGAAAAACATGTTTTGAACCTTTCTGCACACTGGGGTTAAGATCTGAGTGTGTGGGCTATTCTGAGCCTTGCTGCTACATGGGTATTCAGTTGTCTGAAAAAACGCGTTTATTTCGGGCTGAAAAACACGTTTTGAAAAGTGTACTGTTACTGCCCCATAACTTACATGGGGTTGACCAAACTTGCAGAAACATGTTTATTTCTGCTGAAAAACATGTTTTGACACTTTCAGCACACTGGGGTTAAGATCTGAGTGTGTGGGCTCTTCTGAGCCTTGTTGCTACATGGGGATTCAGTTGTCTGAAAAAACGCGTTTATTTCGGTCTGAAAAACACGTTTTGAAAAGTGTACTGTTACTGCCCCATAACTTACATGGGGTTGACCAAACTTGCAGAAACATGTTTATTTCTGCTGAAAAACATGTTTTGACACTTTCAGCACACTGGGGTTAAGATCTGAGTGTGTGGGCTCTTCTGAGCCTTGTTGCTACATGGGGATTCAGTTGTCTGAAAAAACGCGTTTATTTCGGGCTGAAAAACACGTTTTGAAAAGTGTACTGTTACTGCCCCATAACTTACATGGGGTTGACCAAACTTGCAGAAACATGTTTATTTCTGCTGAAAAACATGTTTTGACACTTTCAGCACACTGGGGTTAAGATCTGAGTGTGTGGGCTCTTCTGAGCCTTGTTGCTACATGGGGATTCAGTTGTCTGAAAAAACGCGTTTATTTCGGGCTGAAAAACACGTTTTGAAAAGTGTACTGTTACTGCCCCATAACTTACATGGGGTTGACCAAACTTGCAGAAACATGTTTATTTCTGCTGAAAAACATGTTTTGACACTTTCAGCACACTGGGGTTAAGATCTGAGTGTGTGGGCTCTTCTGAGCCTTACTGCTACATGGGGATTCAGTTGTCTGAAAAAACGCGTTTATTTCGGGCTGAAAAACACGTTTTGCAGAGTGTACTGTTACTGCCCCATAACTTACATGGGGTTGACCAAACTTGCAGAAACATGTTTATTTCTGCTGAAAAACACGTTTTGACCCTTTCTGCACACTGGGGTTAAGATCTGAGTGTGTGGGCTCTTCTGAGCCTTGCTGCTACATGGGTATTCAGTTGTCTGAAAAAACGCGTTTATTTCGGGCTGAAAAACACGTTTTGAAAAGTGTACTGTTACTGCCCCATAACTTACATGGGGTTGACCAAACTTGCAGAAACATGTTTATTTCTGCTGAAAAACATGTTTTGACACTTTCAGCACACTGGGGTTAAGATCTGAGTGTGTGGGCTCTTCTGAGCCTTGCTGCTACATGGGGATTCAGTTGTCTGAAAAAACGCGTTTATTTCGGGCTGAAAAACACGTTTTGCAGAGTGTACTGTTACTGCCCCATAACTTACATGGGGTTGACCAAACTTGCAGAAACATGTTTATTTCTGCTGAAAAACACGTTTTGACCCTTTCTGCACACTGGGGTTAAGATCTGAGTGTGTGGGCTCTTCTGAGCCTTGCTGCTACATGGGTATTCAGTTGTCTGAAAAAACGCGTTTATTTCGGGCTGAAAAACACGTTTTGAAAAGTGTACTGTTACTGCCCCATAACTTACATGGGGTTGACCAAACTTGCAGAAACATGTTTATTTCTGCTGAAAAACATGTTTTGACACTTTCAGCACACTGGGGTTAAGATCTGAGTGTGTGGGCTCTTCTGAGCCTTGCTGCTACATGGGGATTCAGTTGTCTGAAAAAACGCGTTTATTTCGGGCTGAAAAACACGTTTTGCAGAGTGTACTGTTACTGCCCCATAACTTACATGGGATTGACCAAACTTGCAGAAACATGTTTATTTCTGCTGAAAAACACGTTTTGACCCTTTCTGCACACTGGGGTTAAGAGCTGAGTGTGTGGGCTCTTCTGAGACTTGCTGCTACATGGGTATTCAGTTGTCTGAAAAAACGCGTTTATTTCGGGCTGAAAAACACGTTTTGAAAAGTGTACTGTTACTGCCCCATAACTTACATGGGGTTGACCAAACTTGCAGAAACATGTTTATTTCTGCTGAAAAACATGTTTTGACACTTTCAGCACACTGGGGTTAAGATCTGAGTGTGTGGGCTCTTCTGAGCCTTGTTGCTACATGGGGATTCAGTTGTCTGAAAAAACGCGTTTATTTCGGGCTGAAAAACACGTTTTGAAAAGTGTACTGTTACTGCCCCATAACTTACATGGGGTTGACCAAACTTGCAGAAACATGTTTATTTCTGCTGAAAAACATGTTTTGACACTTTCAGCACACTGGGGTTAAGATCTGAGTGTGTGGGCTCTTCTGAGCCTTGCTGCTACATGGGTATTCAGTTGTCTGAAAAAACGCGTTTATTTCGGGCTGAAAAACACGTTTTGAAAAGTGTACTGTTACTGCCCCATAACTTACATGGGGTTGACCAAACTTGCAGAAACATGTTTATTTCTGCTGAAAAACATGTTTTGAACCTTTCTGCACACTGGGGTTAAGATCTGAGTGTGTGGGCTCTTCTGAGCCTTGTTGCTACATGGGGATTCAGTTGTCTGAAAAAACGCGTTTATTTCGGGCTGAAAAACACGTTTTGAAAAGTGTACTGTTACTGCCCCATAACTTACATGGGGTTGACCAAACTTGCAGAAACATGTTTATTTCTGCTGAAAAACATGTTTTGACACTTTCAGCACACTGGGGTTAAGAGCTGAGTGTGTGGGCTCTTCTGAGCCTTGCTGCTACATGGGTATTCAGTTGTCTGAAAAAACGCGTTTATTTCGGGCTGAAAAACACGTTTTGAAAAGTGTACTGTTACTGCCCCATAACTTACATGGGGTTGACCAAACTTGCAGAAACATGTTTATTTCTGCTGAAAAACATGTTTTGACACTTTCAGCACACTGGGGTTAAGATCTGAGTGTGTGGGCTCTTCTGAGCCTTGTTGCTACATGGGGATTCAGTTGTCTGAAAAAACGCGTTTATTTCGGGCTGAAAAACACGTTTTGAAAAGTGTACTGTTACTGCCCCATAACTTACATGGGGTTGACCAAACTTGCAGAAACATGTTTATTTCTGCTGAAAAACATGTTTTGACACTTTCAGCACACTGGGGTTAAGATCTGAGTGTGTGGGCTCTTCTGAGCCTTGCTGCTACATGGGGATTCAGTTGTCTGAAAAAACGCGTTTATTTTGGGCTGAAAAACACGTTTTGCAGAGTGTACTGTTACTGCCCCATAACTTACATGGGATTGACCAAACTTGCAGAAACATGTTTATTTCTGCTGAAAAACACGTTTTGACCCTTTCTGCACACTGGGGTTAAGAGCTGAGTGTGTGGGCTCTTCTGAGACTTGCTGCTACATGGGTATTCAGTTGTCTGAAAAAACGCGTTTATTTCGGGCTGAAAAACACGTTTTGAAAAGTGTACTGTTACTGCCCCATAACTTACATGGGGTTGACCAAACTTGCAGAAACATGTTTATTTCTGCTGAAAAACATGTTTTGACACTTTCAGCACACTGGGGTTAAGATCTGAGTGTGTGGGCTCTTCTGAGCCTTGTTGCTACATGGGGATTCAGTTGTCTGAAAAAACGCGTTTATTTCGGGTTGAAAAACACGTTTTGAAAAGTGTACTGTTACTGCCCCATAACTTACATGGGGTTGACCAAACTTGCAGAAACATGTTTATTTCTGCTGAAAAACATGTTTTGACACTTTCAGCACACT
Organism: Lepisosteus platostomus; assembly: GCF_059453375.1. Lineage (NCBI taxonomy): Eukaryota > Metazoa > Chordata > Actinopteri > Semionotiformes > Lepisosteidae > Lepisosteus > Lepisosteus platostomus. Next base: position 436,793 of record NW_028291681.1, read on the forward strand.
GGGGTTAAGATCTGAGTGTGTGGGCTCTTCTGAGCCTTGCTGCTACATGGGTATTCAGTTGTCTGAAAAAACGCGTTTATTTCGGGCTGAAAAACACGTTTTGAAAAGTGTACTGTTACTGCCCCATAACTTACATGGGGTTGACCAAACTTGCAGAAACATGTTTATTTCTGCTGAAAAACATGTTTTGAACCTTTCTGCACACTGGGGTTAAGATCTGAGTGTGTGGGCTCTTCTGAGCCTTGCTGCTACATGGGGATTCAGTTGTCTGAAAAAACGCGTTTATTTCGGGCTGAAAAACACGTTTTGCAGAGTGTACTGTTACTGCCCCATAACTTACATGGGGTTGACCAAACTTGCAGAAACATGTTTATTTCTGCTGAAAAACATGTTTTGACACTTTCAGCACACTGGGGTTAAGATCTGAGTGTGTGGGCTCTTCTGAGCCTTGTTGCTACATGGGGATTCAGTTGTCTGAAAAAACGCGTTTATTTCGGGCTGAAAAACACGTTTTGAAAAGTGTACTGTTACTGCCCCATAACTTACATGGGGTTGACCAAACTTGCAGAAACATGTTTATTTCTGCTGAAAAACATGTTTTGACACTTTCAGCACACTGGGGTTAAGATCTGAGTGTGTGGGCTATTCTGAGCCTTGCTGCTACATGGGTATTCAGTTGTCTGAAAAAACGCGTTTATTTCGGGCTGAAAAACACGTTTTGAAAAGTGTACTGTTACTGCCCCATAACTTACATGGGGTTGACCAAACTTGCAGAAACATGTTTATTTCTGCTGAAAAACATGTTTTGACACTTTCAGCACACTGGGGTTAAGATCTGAGTGTGTGGGCTCTTCTGAGCCTTGTTGCTACATGGGGATTCAGTTGTCTGAAAAAACGCGTTTATTTCGGGCTGAAAAACACGTTTTGAAAAGTGTACTGTTACTGCCCCATAACTTACATGGGGTTGACCAAACTTGCAGAAACATGTTTATTTCTGCTGAAAAACATGTTTTGACACTTTCAGCACACTGGGGTTAAGATCTGAGTGTGTGGGCTCTTCTGAGCCTTGTTGCTACATGGGGATTCAGTTGTTGAAAAAACGCGTTTATTTCGGGCTGAAAAACACGTTTTGAAAAGTGTACTGTTACTGCCCCATAACTTACATGGGGTTGACCAAACTTGCAGAAACATGTTTATTTCTGCTGAAAAACATGTTTTGACACTTTCTGCACACTGGGGTTAAGATCTGAGTGTGTGGGCTCCTCTGAGCCTTGCTGCTACATGGGGATTCAGTTGTCTGAAAAAACGCGTTTATTTCGGGCTGAAAAATACGTTTTGAAAAGTGTACTGTTACTGCCCCATAACTTACATGGGGTTGACCAAACTTGCAGAAACATGTTTATTTCTGCTGAAAAACATGTTTTGACACTTTCAGCACACTGGGGTTAAGATCTGAGTGTGTGGGCTCTTCTGAGCCTTGCTGCTACATGGGGATTCAGTTGTCTGAAAAAACGCGTTTATTTCGGGCTGAAAAACACGTTTTGCAGAGTGTACTGTTACTGCCCCATAACTTACATGGGATTGACCAAACTTGCAGAAACATGTTTATTTCTGCTGAAAAACACGTTTTGACCCTTTCTGCACACTGGGGTTAAGAGCTGAGTGTGTGGGCTCTTCTGAGACTTGCTGCTACATGGGTATTCAGTTGTCTGAAAAAACGCGTTTATTTCGGGCTGAAAAACACGTTTTGAAAAGTGTACTGTTACTGCCCCATAACTTACATGGGGTTGACCAAACTTGCAGAAACATGTTTATTTCTGCTGAAAAACATGTTTTGACACTTTCAGCACACTGGGGTTAAGATCTGAGTGTGTGGGCTCTTCTGAGCCTTGCTGCTACATGGGGATTCAGTTGTCTGAAAAAACGCGTTTATTTCGGGCTGAAAAACACGTTTTGAAAAGTGTACTGTTACTGCCCCATAACTTACATGGGGTTGACCAAACTTGCAGAAACATGTTTATTTCTGCTGAAAAACATGTTTTGACACTTTCAGCACACTGGGGTTAAGATCTGAGTGTGTGGGCTATTCTGAGCCTTGCTGCTACATGGGTATTCAGTTGTCTGAAAAAACGCGTTTATTTCGGGCTGAAAAACACGTTTTGAAAAGTGTACTGTTACTGCCCCATAACTTACATGGGGTTGACCAAACTTGCAGAAACATGTTTATTTCTGCTGAAAAACATGTTTTGAACCTTTCTGCACACTGGGGTTAAGATCTGAGTGTGTGGGCTCTTCTGAGCCTTGCTGCTACATGGGGATTCAGTTGTCTGAAAAAACGCGTTTATTTCGGGCTGAAAAACACGTTTTGCAGAGTGTACTGTTACTGCCCCATAACTTACATGGGGTTGACCAAACTTGCAGAAACATGTTTATTTCTGCTGAAAAACATGTTTTGACACTTTCAGCACACTGGGGTTAAGATCTGAGTTTGTGGGCTCTTCTGAGCCTTGTTGCTACATGGGGATTCAGTTGTCTGAAAAAACGCGTTTATTTCGGGCTGAAAAACACGTTTTGAAAAGTGTACTGTTACTGCCCCATAACTTACATGGGGTTGACCAAACTTGCAGAAACATGTTTATTTCTGCTGAAAAACATGTTTTGACACTTTCAGCACACTGGGGTTAAGATCTGAGTGTGTGGGCTATTCTGAGCCTTGCTGCTACATGGGTATTCAGTTGTCTGAAAAAACGCGTTTATTTCGGGCTGAAAAACACGTTTTGAAAAGTGTACTGTTACTGCCCCATAACTTACATGGGGTTGACCAAACTTGCAGAAACATGTTTATTTCTGCTGAAAAACATGTTTTGACACTTTCAGCACACTGGGGTTAAGATCTGAGTGTGTGGGCTCTTCTGAGCCTTGTTGCTACATGGGGATTCAGTTGTCTGAAAAAACGCGTTTATTTCGGTCTGAAAAACACGTTTTGAAAAGTGTACTGTTACTGCCCCATAACTTACATGGGGTTGACCAAACTTGCAGAAACATGTTTATTTCTGCTGAAAAACATGTTTTGACACTTTCAGCACACTGGGGTTAAGATCTGAGTGTGTGGGCTCTTCTGAGCCTTGTTGCTACATGGGGATTCAGTTGTCTGAAAAAACGCGTTTATTTCGGGCTGAAAAACACGTTTTGAAAAGTGTACTGTTACTGCCCCATAACTTACATGGGGTTGACCAAACTTGCAGAAACATGTTTATTTCTGCTGAAAAACATGTTTTGACACTTTCAGCACACTGGGGTTAAGATCTGAGTGTGTGGGCTCTTCTGAGCCTTGTTGCTACATGGGGATTCAGTTGTCTGAAAAAACGCGTTTATTTCGGGCTGAAAAACACGTTTTGAAAAGTGTACTGTTACTGCCCCATAACTTACATGGGGTTGACCAAACTTGCAGAAACATGTTTATTTCTGCTGAAAAACATGTTTTGACACTTTCAGCACACTGGGGTTAAGATCTGAGTGTGTGGGCTCTTCTGAGCCTTACTGCTACATGGGGATTCAGTTGTCTGAAAAAACGCGTTTATTTCGGGCTGAAAAACACGTTTTGCAGAGTGTACTGTTACTGCCCCATAACTTACATGGGGTTGACCAAACTTGCAGAAACATGTTTATTTCTGCTGAAAAACACGTTTTGACCCTTTCTGCACACTGGGGTTAAGATCTGAGTGTGTGGGCTCTTCTGAGCCTTGCTGCTACATGGGTATTCAGTTGTCTGAAAAAACGCGTTTATTTCGGGCTGAAAAACACGTTTTGAAAAGTGTACTGTTACTGCCCCATAACTTACATGGGGTTGACCAAACTTGCAGAAACATGTTTATTTCTGCTGAAAAACATGTTTTGACACTTTCAGCACACTGGGGTTAAGATCTGAGTGTGTGGGCTCTTCTGAGCCTTGCTGCTACATGGGGATTCAGTTGTCTGAAAAAACGCGTTTATTTCGGGCTGAAAAACACGTTTTGCAGAGTGTACTGTTACTGCCCCATAACTTACATGGGGTTGACCAAACTTGCAGAAACATGTTTATTTCTGCTGAAAAACACGTTTTGACCCTTTCTGCACACTGGGGTTAAGATCTGAGTGTGTGGGCTCTTCTGAGCCTTGCTGCTACATGGGTATTCAGTTGTCTGAAAAAACGCGTTTATTTCGGGCTGAAAAACACGTTTTGAAAAGTGTACTGTTACTGCCCCATAACTTACATGGGGTTGACCAAACTTGCAGAAACATGTTTATTTCTGCTGAAAAACATGTTTTGACACTTTCAGCACACTGGGGTTAAGATCTGAGTGTGTGGGCTCTTCTGAGCCTTGTTGCTACATGGGGATTCAGTTGTCTGAAAAAACGCGTTTATTTCGGGCTGAAAAACACGTTTTGAAAAGTGTACTGTTACTGCCCCATAACTTACATGGGGTTGACCAAACTTGCAGAAACATGTTTATTTCTGCTGAAAAACATGTTTTGACACTTTCAGCACACTGGGGTTAAGAGCTGAGTGTGTGGGCTCTTCTGAGCCTTGCTGCTACATGGGTATTCAGTTGTCTGAAAAAACGCGTTTATTTCGGGCTGAAAAACACGTTTTGAAAAGTGTACTGTTACTGCCCCATAACTTACATGGGGTTGACCAAACTTGCAGAAACATGTTTATTTCTGCTGAAAAACATGTTTTGACACTTTCAGCACACTGGGGTTAAGATCTGAGTGTGTGGGCTCTTCTGAGCCTTGTTGCTACATGGGGATTCAGTTGTCTGAAAAAACGCGTTTATTTCGGGCTGAAAAACACGTTTTGAAAAGTGTACTGTTACTGCCCCATAACTTACATGGGGTTGACCAAACTTGCAGAAACATGTTTATTTCTGCTGAAAAACATGTTTTGACACTTTCAGCACACTGGGGTTAAGATCTGAGTGTGTGGGCTCTTCTGAGCCTTGCTGCTACATGGGTATTCAGTTGTCTGAAAAAACGCGTTTATTTCGGGCTGAAAAACACGTTTTGCAGAGTGTACTGTTACTGCCCCATAACTTACATGGGATTGACCAAACTTGCAGAAACATGTTTATTTCTGCTGAAAAACACGTTTTGACCCTTTCTGCACACTGGGGTTAAGAGCTGAGTGTGTGGGCTCTTCTGAGACTTGCTGCTACATGGGTATTCAGTTGTCTGAAAAAACGCGTTTATTTCGGGCTGAAAAACACGTTTTGAAAAGTGTACTGTTACTGCCCCATAACTTACATGGGGTTGACCAAACTTGCAGAAACATGTTTATTTCTGCTGAAAAACATGTTTTGACACTTTCAGCACACTGGGGTTAAGATCTGAGTGTGTGGGCTCTTCTGAGCCTTGTTGCTACATGGGGATTCAGTTGTCTGAAAAAACGCGTTTATTTCGGGCTGAAAAACACGTTTTGAAAAGTGTACTGTTACTGCCCCATAACTTACATGGGGTTGACCAAACTTGCAGAAACATGTTTATTTCTGCTGAAAAACATGTTTTGACACTTTCAGCACACTGGGGTTAAGATCTGAGTGTGTGGGCTCTTCTGAGCCTTGCTGCTACATGGGGATTCAGTTGTCTGAAAAAACGCGTTTATTTCGGTCTGAAAAACACGTTTTGAAAAGTGTACTGTTACTGCCCCATAACTTACATGGGGTTGACCAAACTTGCAGAAACATGTTTATTTCTGCTGAAAAACATGTTTTGACACTTTCAGCACACTGGGGTTAAGATCTGAGTGTGTGGGCTCTTCTGAGCCTTGTTGCTACATGGGGATTCAGTTGTCTGAAAAAACGCGTTTATTTCGGGCTGAAAAACACGTTTTGAAAAGTGTACTGTTACTGCCCCATAACTTACATGGGGTTGACCAAACTTGCAGAAACATGTTTATTTCTGCTGAAAAACATGTTTTGACACTTTCAGCACACTGGGGTTAAGATCTGAGTGTGTGGGCTCTTCTGAGCCTTGTTGCTACATGGGGATTCAGTTGTCTGAAAAAACGCGTTTATTTCGGGCTGAAAAACACGTTTTGAAAAGTGTACTGTTACTGCCCCATAACTTACATGGGGTTGACCAAACTTGCAGAAACATGTTTATTTCTGCTGAAAAACATGTTTTGACACTTTCAGCACACTGGGGTTAAGATCTGAGTGTGTGGGCTCTTCTGAGCCTTACTGCTACATGGGGATTCAGTTGTCTGAAAAAACGCGTTTATTTCGGGCTGAAAAACACGTTTTGCAGAGTGTACTGTTACTGCCCCATAACTTACATGGGGTTGACCAAACTTGCAGAAACATGTTTATTTCTGCTGAAAAACACGTTTTGACCCTTTCTGCACACTGGGGTTAAGATCTGAGTGTGTGGGCTCTTCTGAGCCTTGCTGCTACTTGGGTATTCAGTTGTCTGAAAAAACGCGTTTATTTCGGGCTGAAAAACACGTTTTGAAAAGTGTACTGTTACTGCCCCATAACTTACATGGGGTTGACCAAACTTGCAGAAACATGTTTATTTCTGCTGAAAAACATGTTTTGACACTTTCAGCACACTGGGGTTAAGATCTGAGTGTGTGGGCTCTTCTGAGCCTTGCTGCTACATGGGGATTCAGTTGTCTGAAAAAACGCGTTTATTTCGGGCTGAAAAACACGTTTTGCAGAGTGTACTGTTACTGCCCCATAACTTACATGGGGTTGACCAAACTTGCAGAAACATGTTTATTTCTGCTGAAAAACACGTTTTGACCCTTTCTGCACACTGGGGTTAAGATCTGAGTGTGTGGGCTCTTCTGAGCCTTGCTGCTACATGGGTATTCAGTTGTCTGAAAAAACGCGTTTATTTCGGGCTGAAAAACACGTTTTGAAAAGTGTACTGTTACTGCCCCATAACTTACATGGGGTTGACCAAACTTGCAGAAACATGTTTATTTCTGCTGAAAAACATGTTTTGACACTTTCAGCACACTGGGGTTAAGATCTGAGTGTGTGGGCTCTTCTGAGCCTTGTTGCTACATGGGGATTCAGTTGTCTGAAAAAACGCGTTTATTTCGGGCTGAAAAACACGTTTTGAAAAGTGTACTGTTACTGCCCCATAACTTACATGGGGTTGACCAAACTTGCAGAAACATGTTTATTTCTGCTGAAAAACATGTTTTGACACTTTCAGCACACTGGGGTTAAGAGCTGAGTGTGTGGGCTCTTCTGAGCCTTGCTGCTACATGGGTATTCAGTTGTCTGAAAAAACGCGTTTATTTCGGGCTGAAAAACACGTTTTGAAAAGTGTACTGTTACTGCCCCATAACTTACATGGGGTTGACCAAACTTGCAGAAACATGTTTATTTCTGCTGAAAAACATGTTTTGACACTTTCAGCACACTGGGGTTAAGATCTGAGTGTGTGGGCTCTTCTGAGCCTTGTTGCTACATGGGGATTCAGTTGTCTGAAAAAACGCGTTTATTTCGGGCTGAAAAACACGTTTTGAAAAGTGTACTGTTACTGCCCCATAACTTACATGGGGTTGACCAAACTTGCAGAAACATGTTTATTTCTGCTGAAAAACATGTTTTGACACTTTCAGCACACTGGGGTTAAGATCTGAGTGTGTGGGCTCTTCTGAGCCTTGCTGCTACATGGGGATTCAGTTGTCTGAAAAAACGCGTTTATTTCGGGCTGAAAAACACGTTTTGCAGAGTGTACTGTTACTGCCCCATAACTTACATGGGATTGACCAAACTTGCAGAAACATGTTTATTTCTGCTGAAAAACACGTTTTGACCCTTTCTGCACACTGGGGTTAAGAGCTGAGTGTGTGGGCTCTTCTGAGACTTGCTGCTACATGGGTATTCAGTTGTCTGAAAAAACGCGTTTATTTCGGGCTGAAAAACACGTTTTGAAAAGTGTACTGTTACTGCCCCATAACTTACATGGGGTTGACCAAACTTGCAGAAACATGTTTATTTCTGCTGAAAAACATGTTTTGAACCTTTCTGCACACTGGGGTTAAGATCTGAGTGTGTGGGCTATTCTGAGCCTTGCTGCTACATGGGTATTCAGTTGTCTGAAAAAACGCGTTTATTTCGGGCTGAAAAACACGTTTTGAAAAGTGTACTGTTACTGCCCCATAACTTACATGGGGTTGACCAAACTTGCAGAAACATGTTTATTTCTGCTGAAAAACATGTTTTGACACTTTCAGCACACTGGGGTTAAGATCTGAGTGTGTGGGCTCTTCTGAGCCTTGTTGCTACATGGGGATTCAGTTGTCTGAAAAAACGCGTTTATTTCGGTCTGAAAAACACGTTTTGAAAAGTGTACTGTTACTGCCCCATAACTTACATGGGGTTGACCAAACTTGCAGAAACATGTTTATTTCTGCTGAAAAACATGTTTTGACACTTTCAGCACACTGGGGTTAAGATCTGAGTGTGTGGGCTCTTCTGAGCCTTGTTGCTACATGGGGATTCAGTTGTCTGAAAAAACGCGTTTATTTCGGGCTGAAAAACACGTTTTGAAAAGTGTACTGTTACTGCCCCATAACTTACATGGGGTTGACCAAACTTGCAGAAACATGTTTATTTCTGCTGAAAAACATGTTTTGACACTTTCAGCACACTGGGGTTAAGATCTGAGTGTGTGGGCTCTTCTGAGCCTTGTTGCTACATGGGGATTCAGTTGTCTGAAAAAACGCGTTTATTTCGGGCTGAAAAACACGTTTTGAAAAGTGTACTGTTACTGCCCCATAACTTACATGGGGTTGACCAAACTTGCAGAAACATGTTTATTTCTGCTGAAAAACATGTTTTGACACTTTCAGCACACTGGGGTTAAGATCTGAGTGTGTGGGCTCTTCTGAGCCTTACTGCTACATGGGGATTCAGTTGTCTGAAAAAACGCGTTTATTTCGGGCTGAAAAACACGTTTTGCAGAGTGTACTGTTACTGCCCCATAACTTACATGGGGTTGACCAAACTTGCAGAAACATGTTTATTTCTGCTGAAAAACACGTTTTGACCCTTTCTGCACACTGGGGTTAAGATCTGAGTGTGTGGGCTCTTCTGAGCCTTGCTGCTACATGGGTATTCAGTTGTCTGAAAAAACGCGTTTATTTCGGGCTGAAAAACACGTTTTGAAAAGTGTACTGTTACTGCCCCATAACTTACATGGGGTTGACCAAACTTGCAGAAACATGTTTATTTCTGCTGAAAAACATGTTTTGACACTTTCAGCACACTGGGGTTAAGATCTGAGTGTGTGGGCTCTTCTGAGCCTTGCTGCTACATGGGGATTCAGTTGTCTGAAAAAACGCGTTTATTTCGGGCTGAAAAACACGTTTTGCAGAGTGTACTGTTACTGCCCCATAACTTACATGGGGTTGACCAAACTTGCAGAAACATGTTTATTTCTGCTGAAAAACACGTTTTGACCCTTTCTGCACACTGGGGTTAAGATCTGAGTGTGTGGGCTCTTCTGAGCCTTGCTGCTACATGGGTATTCAGTTGTCTGAAAAAACGCGTTTATTTCGGGCTGAAAAACACGTTTTGAAAAGTGTACTGTTACTGCCCCATAACTTACATGGGGTTGACCAAACTTGCAGAAACATGTTTATTTCTGCTGAAAAACATGTTTTGACACTTTCAGCACACTGGGGTTAAGATCTGAGTGTGTGGGCTCTTCTGAGCCTTGCTGCTACATGGGGATTCAGTTGTCTGAAAAAACGCGTTTATTTCGGGCTGAAAAACACGTTTTGCAGAGTGTACTGTTACTGCCCCATAACTTACATGGGATTGACCAAACTTGCAGAAACATGTTTATTTCTGCTGAAAAACACGTTTTGACCCTTTCTGCACACTGGGGTTAAGAGCTGAGTGTGTGGGCTCTTCTGAGACTTGCTGCTACATGGGTATTCAGTTGTCTGAAAAAACGCGTTTATTTCGGGCTGAAAAACACGTTTTGAAAAGTGTACTGTTACTGCCCCATAACTTACATGGGGTTGACCAAACTTGCAGAAACATGTTTATTTCTGCTGAAAAACATGTTTTGACACTTTCAGCACACTGGGGTTAAGATCTGAGTGTGTGGGCTCTTCTGAGCCTTGTTGCTACATGGGGATTCAGTTGTCTGAAAAAACGCGTTTATTTCGGGCTGAAAAACACGTTTTGAAAAGTGTACTGTTACTGCCCCATAACTTACATGGGGTTGACCAAACTTGCAGAAACATGTTTATTTCTGCTGAAAAACATGTTTTGACACTTTCAGCACACTGGGGTTAAGATCTGAGTGTGTGGGCTCTTCTGAGCCTTGCTGCTACATGGGTATTCAGTTGTCTGAAAAAACGCGTTTATTTCGGGCTGAAAAACACGTTTTGAAAAGTGTACTGTTACTGCCCCATAACTTACATGGGGTTGACCAAACTTGCAGAAACATGTTTATTTCTGCTGAAAAACATGTTTTGAACCTTTCTGCACACTGGGGTTAAGATCTGAGTGTGTGGGCTCTTCTGAGCCTTGTTGCTACATGGGGATTCAGTTGTCTGAAAAAACGCGTTTATTTCGGGCTGAAAAACACGTTTTGAAAAGTGTACTGTTACTGCCCCATAACTTACATGGGGTTGACCAAACTTGCAGAAACATGTTTATTTCTGCTGAAAAACATGTTTTGACACTTTCAGCACACTGGGGTTAAGATCTGAGTGTGTGGGCTCTTCTGAGCCTTGTTGCTACATGGGGATTCAGTTGTCTGAAAAAACGCGTTTATTTCGGGCTGAAAAACACGTTTTGAAAAGTGTACTGTTACTGCCCCATAACTTACATGGGGTTGACCAAACTTGCAGAAACATGTTTATTTCTGCTGAAAAACATGTTTTGACACTTTCAGCACACTGGGGTTAAGATCTGAGTGTGTGGGCTCTTCTGAGCCTTGTTGCTACATGGGGATTCAGTTGTCTGAAAAAACGCGTTTATTTCGGGCTGAAAAACACGTTTTGAAAAGTGTACTGTTACTGCCCCATAACTTACATGGGGTTGACCAAACTTGCAGAAACATGTTTATTTCTGCTGAAAAACATGTTTTGACACTTTCAGCACACTGGGGTTAAGATCTGAGTGTGTGGGCTCTTCTGAGCCTTGTTGCTACATGGGGATTCAGTTGTTGAAAAAACGCGTTTATTTCGGGCTGAAAAACACGTTTTGAAAAGTGTACTGTTACTGCCCCATAACTTACATGGGGTTGACCAAACTTGCAGAAACATGTTTATTTCTGCTGAAAAACATGTTTTGACACTTTCTGCACACTGGGGTTAAGATCTGAGTGTGTGGGCTCCTCTGAGCCTTGCTGCTACATGGGGATTCAGTTGTCTGAAAAAACGCGTTTATTTCGGGCTGAAAAATACGTTTTGAAAAGTGTACTGTTACTGCCCCATAACTTACATGGGGTTGACCAAACTTGCAGAAACATGTTTATTTCTGCTGAAAAACATGTTTTGACACTTTCAGCACACTGGGGTTAAGATCTGAGTGTGTGGGCTCTTCTGAGCCTTGCTGCTACATGGGGATTCAGTTGTCTGAAAAAACGCGTTTATTTCGGGCTGAAAAACACGTTTTGCAGAGTGTACTGTTACTGCCCCATAACTTACATGGGATTGACCAAACTTGCAGAAACATGTTTATTTCTGCTGAAAAACACGTTTTGACCCTTTCTGCACACTGGGGTTAAGAGCTGAGTGTGTGGGCTCTTCTGAGACTTGCTGCTACATGGGTATTCAGTTGTCTGAAAAAACGCGTTTATTTCGGGCTGAAAAACACGTTTTGAAAAGTGTACTGTTACTGCCCCATAACTTACATGGGGTTGACCAAACTTGCAGAAACATGTTTATTTCTGCTGAAAAACATGTTTTGACACTTTCAGCACACTGGGGTTAAGATCTGAGTGTGTGGGCTCTTCTGAGCCTTGCTGCTACATGGGGATTCAGTTGTCTGAAAAAACGCGTTTATTTCGGGCTGAAAAACACGTTTTGAAAAGTGTACTGTTACTGCCCCATAACTTACATGGGGTTGACCAAACTTGCAGAAACATGTTTATTTCTGCTGAAAAACATGTTTTGACACTTTCAGCACACTGGGGTTAAGATCTGAGTGTGTGGGCTATTCTGAGCCTTGCTGCTACATGGGTATTCAGTTGTCTGAAAAAACGCGTTTATTTCGGGCTGAAAAACACGTTTTGAAAAGTGTACTGTTACTGCCCCATAACTTACATGGGGTTGACCAAACTTGCAGAAACATGTTTATTTCTGCTGAAAAACATGTTTTGAACCTTTCTGCACACTGGGGTTAAGATCTGAGTGTGTGGGCTCTTCTGAGCCTTGCTGCTACATGGGGATTCAGTTGTCTGAAAAAACGCGTTTATTTCGGGCTGAAAAACACGTTTTGCAGAGTGTACTGTTACTGCCCCATAACTTACATGGGGTTGACCAAACTTGCAGAAACATGTTTATTTCTGCTGAAAAACATGTTTTGACACTTTCAGCACACTGGGGTTAAGATCTGAGTTTGTGGGCTCTTCTGAGCCTTGTTGCTACATGGGGATTCAGTTGTCTGAAAAAACGCGTTTATTTCGGGCTGAAAAACACGTTTTGAAAAGTGTACTGTTACTGCCCCATAACTTACATGGGGTTGACCAAACTTGCAGAAACATGTTTATTTCTGCTGAAAAACATGTTTTGACACTTTCAGCACACTGGGGTTAAGATCTGAGTGTGTGGGCTCTTCTGAGCCTTGTTGCTACATGGGGATTCAGTTGTCTGAAAAAACGCGTTTTTTTCGGTCTGAAAAACACGTTTTGAAAAGTGTACTGTTACTGCCCCATAACTTACATGGGGTTGACCAAACTTGCAGAAACATGTTTATTTCTGCTGAAAAACATGTTTTGACACTTTCAGCACACTGGGGTTAAGATCTGAGTGTGTGGGCTCTTCTGAGCCTTGTTGCTACATGGGGATTCAGTTGTCTGAAAAAACGCGTTTATTTCGGGCTGAAAAACACGTTTTGAAAAGTGTACTGTTACTGCCCCATAACTTACATGGGGTTGACCAAACTTGCAGAAACATGTTTATTTCTGCTGAAAAACATGTTTTGACACTTTCAGCACACTGGGGTTAAGATCTGAGTGTGTGGGCTCTTCTGAGCCTTGTTGCTACATGGGGATTCAGTTGTCTGAAAAAACGCGTTTATTTCGGGCTGAAAAACACGTTTTGAAAAGTGTACTGTTACTGCCCCATAACTTACATGGGGTTGACCAAACTTGCAGAAACATGTTTATTTCTGCTGAAAAACATGTTTTGACACTTTCAGCACACTGGGGTTAAGATCTGAGTGTGTGGGCTCTTCTGAGCCTTACTGCTACATGGGGATTCAGTTGTCTGAAAAAACGCGTTTATTTCGGGCTGAAAAACACGTTTTGCAGAGTGTACTGTTACTGCCCCATAACTTACATGGGGTTGACCAAACTTGCAGAAACATGTTTATTTCTGCTGAAAAACACGTTTTGACCCTTTCTGCACACTGGGGTTAAGATCTGAGTGTGTGGGCTCTTCTGAGCCTTGCTGCTACATGGGTATTCAGTTGTCTGAAAAAACGCGTTTATTTCGGGCTGAAAAACACGTTTTGAAAAGTGTACTGTTACTGCCCCATAACTTACATGGGGTTGACCAAACTTGCAGAAACATGTTTATTTCTGCTGAAAAACATGTTTTGACACTTTCAGCACACTGGGGTTAAGATCTGAGTGTGTGGGCTCTTCTGAGCCTTGCTGCTACATGGGGATTCAGTTGTCTGAAAAAACGCGTTTATTTCGGGCTGAAAAACACGTTTTGCAGAGTGTACTGTTACTGCCCCATAACTTACATGGGGTTGACCAAACTTGCAGAAACATGTTTATTTCTGCTGAAAAACACGTTTTGACCCTTTCTGCACACTGGGGTTAAGATCTGAGTGTGTGGGCTCTTCTGAGCCTTGCTGCTACATGGGTATTCAGTTGTCTGAAAAAACGCGTTTATTTCGGGCTGAAAAACACGTTTTGAAAAGTGTACTGTTACTGCCCCATAACTTACATGGGGTTGACCAAACTTGCAGAAACATGTTTATTTCTGCTGAAAAACATGTTTTGACACTTTCAGCACACTGGGGTTAAGATCTGAGTGTGTGGGCTCTTCTGAGCCTTGTTGCTACATGGGGATTCAGTTGTCTGAAAAAACGCGTTTATTTCGGGCTGAAAAACACGTTTTGAAAAGTGTACTGTTACTGCCCCATAACTTACATGGGGTTGACCAAACTTGCAGAAACATGTTTATTTCTGCTGAAAAACATGTTTTGACACTTTCAGCACACTGGGGTTAAGAGCTGAGTGTGTGGGCTCTTCTGAGCCTTGCTGCTACATGGGTATTCAGTTGTCTGAAAAAACGCGTTTATTTCGGGCTGAAAAACACGTTTTGAAAAGTGTACTGTTACTGCCCCATAACTTACATGGGGTTGACCAAACTTGCAGAAACATGTTTATTTCTGCTGAAAAACATGTTTTGACACTTTCAGCACACTGGGGTTAAGATCTGAGTGTGTGGGCTCTTCTGAGCCTTGTTGCTACATGGGGATTCAGTTGTCTGAAAAAACGCGTTTATTTCGGGCTGAAAAACACGTTTTGAAAAGTGTACTGTTACTGCCCCATAACTTACATGGGGTTGACCAAACTTGCAGAAACATGTTTATTTCTGCTGAAAAACATGTTTTGACACTTTCAGCACACTGGGGTTAAGATCTGAGTGTGTGGGCTCTTCTGAGCCTTGCTGCTACATGGGGATTCAGTTGTCTGAAAAAACGCGTTTATTTCGGGCTGAAAAACACGTTTTGCAGAGTGTACTGTTACTGCCCCATAACTTACATGGGATTGACCAAACTTGCAGAAACATGTTTATTTCTGCTGAAAAACACGTTTTGACCCTTTCTGCACACTGGGGTTAAGAGCTGAGTGTGTGGGCTCTTCTGAGACTTGCTGCTACATGGGTATTCAGTTGTCTGAAAAAACGCGTTTATTTCGGGCTGAAAAACACGTTTTGAAAAGTGTACTGTTACTGCCCCATAACTTACATGGGGTTGACCAAACTTGCAGAAACATGTTTATTTCTGCTGAAAAACATGTTTTGACACTTTCAGCACACTGGGGTTAAGATCTGAGTGTGTGGGCTCTTCTGAGCCTTGTTGCTACATGGGGATTCAGTTGTCTGAAAAAACGCGTTTATTTCGGGCTGAAAAACACGTTTTGAAAAGTGTACTGTTACTGCCCCATAACTTACATGGGGTTGACCAAACTTGCAGAAACATGTTTATTTCTGCTGAAAAACATGTTTTGACACTTTCAGCACACTGGGGTTAAGATCTGAGTGTGTGGGCTCTTCTGAGCCTTGCTGCTACATGGGGATTCAGTTGTCTGAAAAAACGCGTTTATTTCGGTCTGAAAAACACGTTTTGAAAAGTGTACTGTTACTGCCCCATAACTTACATGGGGTTGACCAAACTTGCAGAAACATGTTTATTTCTGCTGAAAAACATGTTTTGACACTTTCAGCACACTGGGGTTAAGATCTGAGTGTGTGGGCTCTTCTGAGCCTTGTTGCTACATGGGGATTCAGTTGTCTGAAAAAACGCGTTTATTTCGGGCTGAAAAACACGTTTTGAAAAGTGTACTGTTACTGCCCCATAACTTACATGGGGTTGACCAAACTTGCAGAAACATGTTTATTTCTGCTGAAAAACATGTTTTGACACTTTCAGCACACTGGGGTTAAGATCTGAGTGTGTGGGCTCTTCTGAGCCTTGTTGCTACATGGGGATTCAGTTGTCTGAAAAAACGCGTTTATTTCGGGCTGAAAAACACGTTTTGAAAAGTGTACTGTTACTGCCCCATAACTTACATGGGGTTGACCAAACTTGCAGAAACATGTTTATTTCTGCTGAAAAACATGTTTTGACACTTTCAGCACACTGGGGTTAAGATCTGAGTGTGTGGGCTCTTCTGAGCCTTACTGCTACATGGGGATTCAGTTGTCTGAAAAAACGCGTTTATTTCGGGCTGAAAAACACGTTTTGCAGAGTGTACTGTTACTGCCCCATAACTTACATGGGGTTGACCAAACTTGCAGAAACATGTTTATTTCTGCTGAAAAACACGTTTTGACCCTTTCTGCACACTGGGGTTAAGATCTGAGTGTGTGGGCTCTTCTGAGCCTTGCTGCTACATGGGTATTCAGTTGTCTGAAAAAACGCGTTTATTTCGGGCTGAAAAACACGTTTTGAAAAGTGTACTGTTACTGCCCCATAACTTACATGGGGTTGACCAAACTTGCAGAAACATGTTTATTTCTGCTGAAAAACATGTTTTGACACTTTCAGCACACTGGGGTTAAGATCTGAGTGTGTGGGCTCTTCTGAGCCTTGCTGCTACATGGGGATTCAGTTGTCTGAAAAAACGCGTTTATTTCGGGCTGAAAAACACGTTTTGCAGAGTGTACTGTTACTGCCCCATAACTTACATGGGGTTGACCAAACTTGCAGAAACATGTTTATTTCTGCTGAAAAACACGTTTTGACCCTTTCTGCACACTGGGGTTAAGATCTGAGTGTGTGGGCTCTTCTGAGCCTTGCTGCTACATGGGTATTCAGTTGTCTGAAAAAACGCGTTTATTTCGGGCTGAAAAACACGTTTTGAAAAGTGTACTGTTACTGCCCCATAACTTACATGGGGTTGACCAAACTTGCAGAAACATGTTTATTTCTGCTGAAAAACATGTTTTGACACTTTCAGCACACTGGGGTTAAGATCTGAGTGTGTGGGCTCTTCTGAGCCTTGTTGCTACATGGGGATTCAGTTGTCTGAAAAAACGCGTTTATTTCGGGCTGAAAAACACGTTTTGAAAAGTGTACTGTTACTGCCCCATAACTTACATGGGGTTGACCAAACTTGCAGAAACATGTTTATTTCTGCTGAAAAACATGTTTTGACACTTTCAGCACACTGGGGTTAAGAGCTGAGTGTGTGGGCTCTTCTGAGCCTTGCTGCTACATGGGTATTCAGTTGTCTGAAAAAACGCGTTTATTTCGGGCTGAAAAACACGTTTTGAAAAGTGTACTGTTACTGCCCCATAACTTACATGGAGTTGACCAAACTTGCAGAAACATGTTTATTTCTGCTGAAAAACATGTTTTGACACTTTCAGCACACTGGGGTTAAGATCTGAGTGTGTGGGCTCTTCTGAGCCTTGTTGCTACATGGGGATTCAGTTGTCTGAAAAAACGCGTTTATTTCGGGCTGAAAAACACGTTTTGAAAAGTGTACTGTTACTGCCCCATAACTTACATGGGGTTGACCAAACTTGCAGAAACATGTTTATTTCTGCTGAAAAACATGTTTTGACACTTTCAGCACACTGGGGTTAAGATCTGAGTGTGTGGGCTCTTCTGAGCCTTGCTGCTACATGGGGATTCAGTTGTCTGAAAAAACGCGTTTATTTCGGGCTGAAAAACACGTTTTGCAGAGTGTACTGTTACTGCCCCATAACTTACATGGGATTGACCAAACTTGCAGAAACATGTTTATTTCTGCTGAAAAACACGTTTTGACCCTTTCTGCACACTGGGGTTAAGAGCTGAGTGTGTGGGCTCTTCTGAGACTTGCTGCTACATGGGTATTCAGTTGTCTGAAAAAACGCGTTTATTTCGGGCTGAAAAACACGTTTTGAAAAGTGTACTGTTACTGCCCCATAACTTACATGGGGTTGACCAAACTTGCAGAAACATGTTTATTTCTGCTGAAAAACATGTTTTGACACTTTCAGCACACTGGGGTTAAGATCTGAGTGTGTGGGCTCTTCTGAGCCTTGTTGCTACATGGGGATTCAGTTGTCTGAAAAAACGCGTTTATTTCGGGCTGAAAAACACGTTTTGAAAAGTGTACTGTTACTGCCCCATAACTTACATGGGGTTGACCAAACTTGCAGAAACATGTTTATTTCTGCTGAAAAACATGTTTTGACACTTTCAGCACACTGGGGTTAAGATCTGAGTGTGTGGGCTCTTCTGAGCCTTGCTGCTACATGGGGATTCAGTTGTCTGAAAAAACGCGTTTATTTCGGGCTGAAAAACACGTTTTGCAGAGTGTACTGTTACTGCCCCATAACTTACATGGGGTTGACCAAACTTGCAGAAACATGTTTATTTCTGCTGAAAAACATGTTTTGACACTTTCAGCACACTGGGGTTAAGATCTGAGTGTGTGGGCTCTTCTGAGCCTTGTTGCTACATGGGGATTCAGTTGTCTGAAAAAACGCGTTTATTTCGGGCTGAAAAACACGTTTTGAAAAGTGTACTGTTACTGCCCCATAACTTACATGGGGTTGACCAAACTTGCAGAAACATGTTTATTTCTGCTGAAAAACATGTTTTGACACTTTCAGCACACTGGGGTTAAGATCTGAGTGTGTGGGCTCTTCTGAGCCTTGTTGCTACATGGGGATTCAGTTGTCTGAAAAAACGCGTTTATTTCGGGCTGAAAAACACGTTTTGAAAAGTGTACTGTTACTGCCCCATAACTTACATGGGGTTGACCAAACTTGCAGAAACATGTTTATTTCTGCTGAAAAACATGTTTTGACACTTTCAGCACACTGGGGTTAAGATCTGAGTGTGTGGGCTCTTCTGAGCCTTGTTGCTACATGGGTATTCAGTTGTCTGAAAAAACGCGTTTATTTCGGGCTGAAAAACACGTTTTGAAAAGTGTACTGTTACTGCCCCATAACTTACATGGGGTTGACCAAACTTGCAGAAACATGTTTATTTCTGCTGAAAAACATGTTTTGACACTTTCTGCACACTGGGGTTAAGATCTGAGTGTGTGGGCTCTTCTGAGCCTTGTTGCTACATGGGGATTCAGTTGTCTGAAAAAACGCGTTTATTTCGGGCTGAAAAACACGTTTTGAAAAGTGTACTGTTACTGCCCCATAACTTACATGGGGTTGACCAAACTTGCAGAAACATGTTTATTTCTGCTGAAAAACATGTTTTGACACTTTCAGCACACTGGGGTTAAGATCTGAGTGTGTGGGCTCTTCTGAGCCTTGCTGCTACATGGGGATTCAGTTGTCTGAAAAAACGCGTTTATTTCGGGCTGAAAAACACGTTTTGCAGAGTGTACTGTTACTGCCCCATAACTTACATGGGATTGACCAAACTTGCAGAAACATGTTTATTTCTGCTGAAAAACACGTTTTGACCCTTTCTGCACACTGGGGTTAAGAGCTGAGTGTGTGGGCTCTTCTGAGACTTGCTGCTACATGGGTATTCAGTTGTCTGAAAAAACGCGTTTATTTCGGGCTGAAAAACACGTTTTGAAAAGTGTACTGTTACTGCCCCATAACTTACATGGGGTTGACCAAACTTGCAGAAACATGTTTATTTCTGCTGAAAAACATGTTTTGACACTTTCAGCACACTGGGGTTAAGATCTGAGTGTGTGGGCTCTTCTGAGCCTTGCTGCTACATGGGGATTCAGTTGTCTGAAAAAACGCGTTTATTTCGGGCTGAAAAACACGTTTTGAAAAGTGTACTGTTACTGCCCCATAACT